>NC_091822.1:6600000-6872500 GCF_038994185.2 Dermacentor albipictus | reverse complement strand
GTAGTGTACCAGATACCCCTCTCTTGTGGCAACAGCTATATAGGGCAGACGGAACGATGTCTAAACGTCAGACTGCAGGAGCACCGTGCAGGGGTAGAAGGATTGGCGGGGGGTGGCAAACTGGCTGACGATTGTCGCCACTGTCGTAATTGTACGTCTAGGTTGCGTGACCTTATAGTCTTGAAGATGTTCGAGTCACAACTGAGCCGAGAAATATATGAAACTTGCCGTATAAAATGCAATCTGGCAGCTGCGTAAGCAGATCTTCTGCGTCACTGAGTGATAAAGAGTTCTATTATTTACATGCAAAGTTGTGCCACTCACGCCCGCATGCCAATATCGAGTGATGGTTGTCCGATCACTATCAAGTGTGATTATGATACATGTATAAATGTGGGCTTTCCCCGAGTACATCTCAGATAAAGTTCAGCGCCTCTCCTGTGTGTTTCCTTCTTCGTCCGTTGTCGTTTCCGCGGTTACATGATGCATTCCCAAATGCACAAAATATGGCCGATCGGTTCTTCATGACCTGAGTGGTCACAGGTTGCGGTGTCGGTCATCTCTATACGGAACGCATAGGCTTTGGTAAAGGCAACGCCCAACCACAGTCGGTACAAAAGCATGGCGTAGAACAATATGGAATACTTGTATTTGTATATGCTTAGCTTACATGTAAATCGAATCTTTATGGCTAATTTCATTCAGCCACTATAACACTCAAATCACGTGTATTTACCACAGTCTGGATGTACTTGTCATTGCGCAAATAATCTCTTTTCATGCAATAATATGAATCTTTTGAGTAGGCTGTAGTGATAGCTGCATTAACTTGACACCAATCCAACCTATCTATATACAAGGTAGTGAGATCTGCATACGAATACATCATGTTATTACCAAGACACTTCTTCAGTCATAGGAAACAAACAGTATTTTTCACAGCCATATCGCTTCAGAATCCATTATCATTTTCGATATATCATCGCATGCACTTTCTTCTTTTCGTCGTTGGCAAAAACATTTTTGACAGTTGAATAGCATGTACTGTTATAACTGTCACAAGTAATACCTCTGCTAACTTTTTTTTTATTTTCTACTTTTTGTGCGTTTTATATTGACTCTTTGTTCCATGGCACTTTCTATGCACGCTATCAGGGTTGTAACGCATTACAACTATTGTATAACGTTTGTTACGTATACCACACCCCTTCTAATTATACACTGAATTTGTACATTTTATTCTAGAAGGTCTCCCTGATGGTCTTACACCGGAACCGCCTTCTGTGAAATTTCAAATCATGTAAAAAAGTAATTAGGTAACACCTTTATCCACGCAAAATGCCTGTCAGGCAGTGTTGTGGGATGCATGTATTCAGCCTGATGGAAAACAGCAACGGCAGATAATCTTTGTTTTATCTAATAGGCGTTTCATGCGTCAAGAAATGAACTTTACAAAACAGACGCGGACGTCCTGTGGATGTCCTGTTGGCGCTGTGTTCTCTCTCGTTGCATCCGTTCTCCGCCGCTAATCTGGCGACGCAGTGGCGTATGTCCCAGCCTTCTTTCGTGCGGTGCTCTTTGTGGTGCCTGAACTAGATCGCCATGAACGAAGAAAATTAAATAATGTCACACCTCCCGCTTGCAGTAAAATATGCTTGAGGCGTGAACGTCGCGTCGTGAAGGTTTCGTGAACAGGGCTTCTCTTGTAGGCTTTGCGTGCCAACCTACAGTACTACTGCGCAGAGATCGCGTCTGTTACTGTATACAAGCTTCATCCTCGTTCCGGTTACGGCTGATCCTGTCAGCTTTGTCGCAGCCATCTTGTCGGCAGCGTTGCCAAGGGTTCTGCAGATTATCATTCATTCATTCATTCATTCTGTCATTCACAACATATTTTACAAAATGCCCATAGTCATTGGCTAGTCCCGGGTCCATAGGTACAATAAACGCATCACGCAAGCAAACAAAAACACACATAATACAGAATAATAAAATAAACATCCATAACTTAGGCAACAAGGTAATTATAATCTCAGTGTACTTTTACCCTTCACGCATGCGAGCAAACAAAAGAGACATTATACATAATAATGAAAGTGACATGTACAACTGAGGCAGGAATGTAAATATAAAGCAAGTGTTCTTTTGTCCATAATATTCTTCAAACAGGTATTTTCTTACTGCAGACCTAAAGTTACCGATTTTTTTTAATATGTATTGGCAGTGTTAAATTCCACGAGCCTTTTCCCGTATTCATTATGGCATGGAGGCAGATTAAAACACTGGTTACCTGTAGCTCTTGTATTTCGTAATGCGATTTTCAACAAAGTAATAGGAAGTGGATCATCGATTTCGATAATACTATGAATGCCCTCAGTAATTTTCAATTCATACAATGCATGCACTGGTAGCACATGCAATGGCCTATACAAGTACGTACTGGATTGTGTGCTCCCAGAAGCAGTTGAATTCTTAATGCGCGTTTTTGCGAACGGAATACAGGATCAAGCTAAGTTATAAAAGTGTTTCCCCATGAGTCAATCAAATAAGATATGTGACTCAGAATGAACGAAAAGTAAGGAATGCGTACGACCGGATGCTCGAAACATTCACGATCCTTAAGAAGAAAATAAGACCCGTAAGCAAGCTTGGAACAAAGCTCTTTAATATGACAATTCCGGTGCATGTCCTAATCGAAGAAAATGCCTAAATATTAGTAAGAGACAACGTGTTGTTGTTTTGTACCTCGTAACAATATTCTAGCAGCACTGCACGACTGAGGCATGGAAAAAGAAAGTACGGTGTGAGCGTGTTGGCTCGGCTATACGCTGCGCCGGCTAGGCCTTGCGTGTGGCTTCCTCCAGGACCTCGTTTCACCCGCTATATAAACATCTATCGTAACATCTTTGGTGGAGGTGCTGAGTACTTCCTGGGCCATCCTGGATGACCCAGGTCTACCAATCGTCCGACGGAGTAGAGGCTTGGCCGGTTTACGACCCCACCTACGGTGAACGAGAGCGCAATCACGCAAGGCAGGCTGGCTACTGGACACCCCTGCGAGAGCCACCCATCTGTCCGGAGAAGGCGAATGAAGATGTCGACGACTGGCTGAAGCGCTACAAAAGCGTGAGTCGCCACAACCACTGGAGCACTACGAAGCAGCTCGATAACATGGTTTTTTCTCGCTAGAGCCATGCTCCTCTGGTTTGAAAACCGCGAGAATGTTCTGACAAGCTGGAGTAACTTTGAAGAAGAATTCACCGAGTGCTTTGGGGATCCGATCTCTAAGAAAAAGAAGGCTGAGCAGATGCTTTCCCAATGAGCTCAGTCACCTGGCGAAACTTGCACCACGTACATAGAGGCTCTTTTGAAATTATTCGGCATCGTCAGAGCCAACACGACAGACGAAGACAAAGTAGGACACTGCTTAAGGGAATCGCTGAAGATGTTTATAATTCTTTTATAACGAAGCAAAATCTTAGTACTCCGTCTGATTTGAAGAAACACTGCCGGACCTTTGAAGCACTGATAATGAAAAGGAGAAAAACTAATCTGTTCTTTTAGTATTCACCTAATTCTACAGATATATAGCATGCTAACTCTTACCAATGCCTAGGCGTCCTCATTAACAGCAAACAGGCATGGTCGGAGCATATGTCGAATGTTTTAACTGATACCTCAAAGTCGCTAGGTTACTTTAAAAGAATACTACGTCTATTCCCCCCGGAAATCAGAAAAATAGCCTACGAAACCTTCGTTAGGAGCAAACACAAAAATGCTTGTCCCATTTGGAGCCCCTACCAAGCATATTTAATTACCTCTCTCGAGTTGGTCCGAAATCGTGCTGCACAATTTATTTCATCAAACTATAATACACATGTCAGCGTAACCCACATTAAATCCACTCTTGAACTACCCCCCTTAGAAGTAAGACACAGAGCCTCACGGCTCAGTCTGTTCCATAAGCTATATTACAACTTTTCTAACCTGCATGGTAGAGTGCTACTGCCACCCGCTCGAACTTCTCGCCACCTGTTCTACTTCAACAGCGTCCAACGCCTTCATGGTTCGACTCTTGCATTCAACAAATCGTTTCTTCCTGCAGTCATTGAAGACGGCAATCGCCTTCCCGAAGCAGTTGCTCTTGAGAGAAATTCATAAAAATTCAGGCAGTCCTCAATTCAAGAGATCGAAGCATAATAATGAAGAAAGAGCATCAACACTGCTTACGTAGTGTCTTTGAGTGTTTTCTTTACTATAAAGACGCACAAGGAATCTGTTCCGTTCAGCGCTATCGTCACTGAGAAGCGCTCCTGGAAGGGCATCTTGTCTAGGTATCTGCGGAAGCACCTTAATGTCATTCCGTTAGAAGACCCTTTGCTGGTTCAAAATTCTACCGTGGTTATCGAATATTCCTCTTGTTGTGAAGCTTCGTGGCAAACGAGGTTCGCTTTTTCTACTGATGTAGAAGGCATGCTCTACTCATTGCCTCATCCTGATGTTTACCGCGCGGTTAGAAGTCACAATGAAGACACGGGACCAGTGGCCTTCCAAAACATGACTGGGTTATCAACCGAGAATTTTATAGAGCTAATATCCTTTGATCTCTCATCAACCACTATCACTTTTAATGATAGCTGTTTTATCCAAAAAGAAGGAGTGTGCATCGGCTTTTCCCTAGCACCACTTTTAAGCGATATTTTCCTATCCAGTATTGACAAACGCACTCAAGCGTCCCTTTACAACGCAAGCTTGCTGAAAGTTCTTAGATATGTTGACGATTACCTCGTGGTAATGAATGCGACTGATGCTCAGGATAGACCATCATCCTGAGCATCATCCTCAGCATCCTGAGCAAGGCGTCTAACACAATATTTAGATAAATTCAGTATTCTTTCCCCTAATTAGTTTGGCTTTCGTTCTGGCTTTTCAACAAATCTAGCACTTATTTCTCTCACTGATTATCTTAAAAAGCGATTGATGATGGTAATTTTGCAGCGTCGATATTCGTTGATCTATCCAAGGCCTTCGACACACTTAATCATACAATCCTTTGTGCCAAACTTGAGGCCATCGGAATAGCTGGTCATCCTCTACTTCTAATCCGCAGTTACTTAAAGATAGAAAACAAGCCGTTAACATTTCTGGGTACTACTCTAAAGAAGCTGCTACTAACATTGGTGTACCACAGGTGTCCATATTAGGTCCTCCACTTTTCCTAATTTATATTATTGATCTGCCTAGTTGCCTCTCCTCTTCAAAGTGTATTCTTTACGATGATGATACTACTATATTTAGTTCTAACAATTGTGTATCAACGCTAACGCGTAAGCTAAATGAAGATCTCGCGAAGATTTCCACATGTTGTCAACTTAACAAACTGCAGAATAACCATAAAAAGACCAATTTTGTCGTCTTTGCCTCACATCAGCGATCACCTGAGCTCCTTCAATCTATTTCCATCAACAATCACCTAATCACTGCAGTCGATCATTGCACCTATTCAGGTGTGAAATTTGATCGTCATATTAAATTTCATCTTCACGTAGCTAATGTGAAAAAGAAAATGGCATACGGAATACGCGTTTTATTCAAAGCAAGGCCATATTTCTCATTTTCAACTCTCAAGTCGCTTTACTATGTTTTTGTTCATTCTCATATTAACTATAACACTGAATCATAGGGAAACACTTATGACAGTCACCTACCTTTGTTACAAGTCATTCAGAATCGAGCTATTCGACTAATAATATTTTCACCTCGTAACACTTGCGCAATTCAGCTGTTACATGCACATAATATTTTGAATGTGACTGATCTTGTTAAATATGACCTGGCGATATTTATTTTTAGGTCATTAAACAATGATATTCAAGTAACCATCATACCAAAGACATCTCTTCCTAGTGTAAATAATACTAGATTTGCAGGAAATATGAACTTCATTTTACCCATCGTTCGCACCAACTATGGTAAGCAGTCATTACATTTTTTAACTTTATCTCTGTGGAATTCCCTTTAAAATTGTTCAAAGCTCACAGGTTTCGTACAGAACTTAAGTATTTTCTTTTAGCTTCCTCCGACTTTCCCATTTGAGTGTACTACGTCCTATATTTTTAACTTCCACTTTGTTTCTCTATATGTCTCTCGCATTTTGTTTACTTCGTTTTTAAAGTTTTTTCTTGTAGTTTTACCATTTGCTGTCTAATTCAAAGCCTTGTTATTGCTTAATACATTCATCTGCTGCTTTTCTGTTCCTTTATGCGTTGTCTCCTAAAACCTTTATTATCAGAAATTTCACATGTTGCCATTGTTGTTTTATTAATTCTAGTCATCATGCACAGGAGGTCCCATTTCAGTTTCTAACTACGGGACCTCCTTCTGTATATACTTATCATGCATTTATCCCCATTTTTGCTTTGAATAAACTGATTCTGATTCTGAATAGTATGATCAACCTTCTCCATATTTTTGCTTGCAGCGCCTTCGGAATGAAGTTCACGCACGAACTGCCACGGGATGTTCGCATCCAGTACCTCGATGTGTGTCTTATCTTTCACGGAGTGCGCGTGTAGAGGCAGTACAAGCCACGGTCGAAAAAGAAAACCAATTCCTAATTATCAATCGGCCCACTCCAAGATCGTAAAAAGACCTATAGTAAAAAAACTGCATCCGCTCAGCTGTAGAGAAGTCCTGCGAACATCAAGTTCGTGAGAGCGTCGACGCCCGGTTAAGGCCTCTGGAGAACGCTGCGTTCCAGGTATAAATCGTGGCCTCGGTGGTGGAGAGCCAGATTCGCAAGGTAAAAGTTGGTGGGAGGTGCAGGCTGAAGAAAAGACGCCGGCCCGCCACAGTGCCCTGTCGTAGTGCCCTATTGGCACCAGGTTTCTCACCGCCTCAAGAAGGTTGGCGACAGGTTCGGGGTGCGTGTTGTGTTTTCAGCCCCGGAAAAGCTGGGACGAATGTGTCGCCTAGTGAACGAATTCAAGAAGAAGCCAGCCTGCAAAATAAAGCGCACCAAAACCATTGTTGAATGTGACATTGGTGTTGTGTATAGTATTCCCCTCGCCTGTGGAAAATACTATATTGGCCGAACTGGGTACTGTCTGAACAATGCTAGAGCATCGCAGGAATGCTACTTCACTAAGTGGCGCTGTTCAATTAATAATATTTGGCGTTTTACGTGCCAAAACCACTTTCTGATTATGAGGCACGCCGTAGTGGAGGACTCCGGAAATTTTGACCACCTGGGGTTCTTTAACGTGCACCTAAATCTAAGTACACGGGTGTTTTCGCATTTCGCCCCCATCGAAATGCGGCCGCCGTGGCCGGGATTCGATCCCGCGACCTCGTGCTCAGCAGCCCAACACCATAGCCACTGAGCAACCACGGCGGGTTGCTGTTCAATTAGCCGACCACATTCGCCGATGCTCGCACAAGCCAGCATGCAAGGCGTTTTTCGAGCGAACATGTGTGTTGTGCAAATTGAGCACTCAGAAAAACCCGGAAATTTTTGAAGCCTTTTGCATCTTTAATGAAGACGATTACTGCGTCAGTGCTCCTTCTGTTGTGCTCGGGAAAAAAGAACTTGATTATCCCAGGGCAAACGTGCGTGTCGAATCAGATAGGTAGGGCGCGAGATGAGCGAAATTGTACTTGAGTGATGTGGAA
Organism: Dermacentor albipictus; assembly: GCF_038994185.2. Classification (NCBI taxonomy): domain Eukaryota; kingdom Metazoa; phylum Arthropoda; class Arachnida; order Ixodida; family Ixodidae; genus Dermacentor; species Dermacentor albipictus. The sequence continues at coordinate 6,864,829 of NC_091822.1, read as the reverse complement.
AAATTTGTGTACAGAAAGCCCTGTTTTCCGCGAATAAAATTCAGTTGAAGTCCGGCCTTCGTGTTGTCCTTCTCTACTCGTCCGTGTTCAATTGTGCGCTTGAACGATGCCTCAGAATGCCAATCACAACCAACTAACCCAGCTGTCCATACTTAGCGATATACTTTCTAGTAAGATCTAAGTAAGTAAGAAGGTGCATTCCCTTCATTTTTAAAAAGTGCCAAGAATATTCCTGTTTTTAAAAAAGGCGACAAACACACAGTTAATAATTACCGACCAATTGCAATTCTGTCGTGCCTTAGTAAACTCATTGAGAAATTATTTGTTAAACGTCTTAATAATTACTTAACAAGGTTTAAATTGCTAAAGAACAATCAATTTGGTTTCCGCCCAGGAAGTTCCACGAATCTAGCTGTTCTATCTCTAATTGACTACATAAAAAAATGTATTGAGTCGGGAAACTTAGTCGGATCTGTATTTTTAGGCTTCAGTAAAGCTTATGACATGGTTAACCATCAAGTCCTGTTTAATAAACTTGACTCTTATGGTATAACCGGTCCTGCGCTAACATTCTTAAAAAATTATTTACTTCACCAGCCGCACACAGTACATGCAGCAAATGCTTTCTCACTAACAAAATGTATTAACCAAGGTGTACCACAAGGATCAGTTCTGGGCCCTTTGCTTTTCCTTTTATATATTAATGATCTTCCGGATTCTCTTAACTCCACCAACTGCGTTCATTGCATTTTATATGCAGATGACACAACCAAAACTTCATCTGACAAATCCGTCACTACTCTTACTTCTAAATGAAATATTGCATTAAGTAACATTATAAAATGGTGTAGCAACAATTACTTAGTTCTTAATCCTTTAAAAACTAAATTTATGTTATTCAAGAGTGCTCAAAGGGCCTTAACTTCTATTCCTGAAGTAAAGCTTGGAATTCATTCAATTCCCTTTAGCACCGATGTCACTTTTCTTGGCATACATCTTGACCCTAACCTTACATTTCGCTCTCACTTCCAACATCTGAAGCACAAGACTGCGTTTGGTATACGTGCAATAATCAAAGCTCGCGCTTTTTTTTTGTCATGAGGCTCTGCTAGCGTTGTATTATGCGTTCATTCATAGTCACATTAATTACGGCATTCTTTCATGGGGCAACACGTACGCTTGTCATTTATCATCAATTCAACATATCCAAAATCAGTCAATACGCATTATCACTTCTAGCTCCATGGAATCCAATGCCTCTTTGTTACTTCGCGCGTATAATATCTTGCCTATTAATAATTTGTTCCAGTTTAGCATACTCGTCTTACTCCACAAGTTGCTTCATAATAACCTTACGTTTCCGTTCATTGCAACTGACCTTTTGCAGAATGAAAATATGACCAGATTTGCGGCTAACAACCATTTCTTATTACCCATGGTTCATACCAATTACGGCAAAAAACATCTTCCTTCGCTGCAATTTCTCTTTGGAATGAATTACCATCAACCATAAAATCCTGTACTTCTCTTGCAATTTTCAAAAATCACCTTAAGCATCATTTCCTGCGATAACTTAACTACGATCTGGCGGTGTACCTTTGACTTTTATCTCACATTCCATTTCTTGTATTTCACCCGTGCTTTTTTTCGACTTTCTTTTATAACGTGCTTTTTCGTGTTTGATTGTAAATGACATGTCTAATGATGTATTTGATCTGTGGATGTTGGTTATAATACGCTAATTTGCTGACTATTGATAGCACCATCAATGTTGTTATTATTAACCGAGGGTCCCACTGCAGTTCTTTCACTTTGGGACCCTCGTCTGTATATTTGTCATGTAATTACTTCTGTTTTTGGAACCAATAAATCTGAATCTGAATCTGAATCTGAATTGAATCTGATGAGGGCTACTTGGTTCATACTGGGGTTATACAACGCGAGAAAGACGAGGACACGAGGAAACAAATGCCACAAACTAAAGGAAACTTATAGGGAAAGGAAAAGATAAAGGGAAAATAGTAGACTCTTTTCACATTAGAAATGAAAGAGATAAATGTGTAAGCACCCCTCTCTTGCCTTCTAGGGAAAAGAAATAACATTTTTAGAAGAAAGATTATAATGTTGCTGATTTGCAGATGTTTTTGCGACTGGTGTGCGCATGCCTATGCTGAGAAAGGTATAAATGTCCGGTGAATTTTCAATAAACTTCCAGTTGGCAGTCAGCGCTTGTCTGTTGTATTTGTTTCCTTGTGTCCTCGTCTTTTTCGTGCTGTTTAACCTCAGTTCTACTTTCTAGTACATCGGGCCCTGCCTACCCTCCTCTTATGTGTGCAAACCCTTCACGAACCTTGCCAACCTTGTAGAAGTGACCACATGCAGTGCAACAAAAGTCACGTTTGCTCTCGATCATCGCCTTGTTCGACCTGGTGCTCATGCCCTCTTTGCGCGTGCTTCCCATCCTACCCACATTCAATGATAGGGAAGGTTATGCTCTCCGAGCTGTGGTGACAGGTCGGGCACCTGCAGAATTATCTGCACACATACTCCGCTTCGTTTGTGCATCCACAGAATGGGGACCCATTTTTCCGAACGCGGCTGCAAGAACTTCCGAATTTTTCTGCAGCATGTGTCTTACAATTCTGTGTGCGTTCAAGGAAGCGCAAGTGCGACAGCAAGTTGCACCAAAGCAAGTTACCCGCATCGGTGAGTGGGACTTACCTGAAAGGGTTGTAGGAGTGCTTAACCATGATACAAAGTTTTGTATCGAGCCTAAAGAACCGGTACGAATGCTGTCGATAGTCAGAAATGTGGTGGCGGCAACCGGTTCAGATGAACCCGAGCGATGTATACCTGCAGGCAAAGAATCTCTGCAACATAGAGGTGCACCTTTTGCTCCAAAATTACCTGTCGAATTCACCATTAACTACTTCCAGAGTAAGGATCTTGGCCTATTAGTTGAGGACAAAGAGGACGGCTTTGTTGTGATGTCAAGAGCTCTGTTCCTACAGAGCACACATGAGGCTATCACAAAAGCCTTTGTCCCTGTGAATGTGTCGTTAGCTAAGGTGAAGAACAAGGCTATTGCTTTATGTAAAGAGCTCGAACTAGAAAAGTGATCACGTGGGCTGCGCAAATTTAGCACTCAGAAAAACCTGGAATACCTTGAAGCCTTTTGTATCTCAAATGAAAGCGATTATTGTGTCAGTGCTCCTTCTGTTGTGCTCGGGAAAAAAAGAACTTGATTATCTCAGGGCAAACGTGTGTGTCGAATCCGCTAGGAAGGGCGGGAGATGAGCAAGATTGTACTTGAGTTATGTGGAAAAATGTGTGCGTATAAAATTTTATTCAAGTACCCTAAAGGCCCATGTGGGCATTACATAGGGGTATTACAATGAACTAGTGATATACACAGTATACGTATTTAAACAGGTAATGCATGCTGCAATAAAAAGAACACAAGCGGAAAAACAGGAAAACAAACAAAAAGAAACCAGTAAGAGCAATACAACGAAACGTCCTAAACGCTGAAGATACATATAGATTTAAAATGGGTGTTACACAAGATCAACGAAACTTGGTCACTTTATACAAGGAAAGGTACCTTATACAAGGAAAAATACTTGATAGAAACGTACACATACCAGCAGATACTGCATGAAACAATGAAAAGCACAAGCAGCAAAAATCTCATGCAGTACAAGTGACCCTGCGCTAACCTAGAACAAAACCGTTTGAGCAAGGAACATCAAAATATGGTGAGGAAAAAAAAGTAAGATAAGAGTAAAAGAAAAAGGCGCGCAACAACACAGTGATGCTTATAACAAATGAGCAAGTTAATACTATGTTAGTACGTTAAAATACTGGTTTAGTTTTGCTAGGAAATCATCGTGACTTAGAGCTGATACGATTTCATTTGGTAACATATTCCAATGATATTGTCACGTGGTCGTGACGTGAAAGTACACAGTAGCAATACTGGGAACAAGAAAACTAACCTTTATTGGGCGAACCTGTGCCCACAAAACAGGCTACACTTATAGCGCAACGATAGAGGCGAACACGCTCGGCGATCGTCGAAAATCTGACCAGCGGGTCAAGCGCGTCGGCTTTTATAGAGCAGTCGTCGAATGTTCCAGACTAATCGTTCCGACCCGCGTGCCTTCCACAAAGTTCTACACCATTCGCGTCAGGTGATCACATCAGATAACATAAGGTTCGGCGACAACACACAGCGGATAGAAGCATCGATAACGTTCCAGAAACTTCGGATGCATCCAGGCGCGTCCCACGCTGTGCGATTACATTTGTTAGGCTGCGAAACGTGGTTGCCCGATAAAGATAAGTGTACGTGTCAATACCCCCCTCTTAAAAAGCATCGTCCCGATGCTACAAATATAAGAGAGCGAAACACAAAAGGACACTTATTAAACATAAGTAACAAAACAACGAAAAGAAACAAAGTCCAAAGGTCAGTTACGCGAAGCCCCAAAGTTCATTAACGCTGGTAGTACGGCTTGAGTCGCACAACGTGGACTATTTCAGGTCGTGAGCGGCGCCGCTGTGAATGCGAAATGCCGTCTGGCACGACCTCATAGTCCAGAGCGCCAATACGTCGGATGACCTTGTAGGGTCCGAAATAGCGTCGGAGTAGTTTCTCACTGAGTCCTCGTCGGCGTATCGGGGTCCATACCCAAACACGGTAGCCAGGCTGGTACTCGACGAAGCGTCGTCGGAGGTTGTATTGTCGGCTGTCGGTCCTCTGCTGGCTCTTGATTCGCAGGCGGGCGAGCTGTCGGGCTTCTTCGACGCGCTGGAGATAGCTAGCGACGTCAACATTCTCTTCGTCAGTGACATGCGGCAGCATGGCGTCGAGCGTCGTCGTCGGGTTCCTGCCGTAGACCAGCTTGAACGGCGTAATCTGTGTTGTTTCTTGCACCGCCATGTTGTAAGCGAAGGTTACGTACGGCAGGACCGCGTCCCACGTCTTGTGCTCGACGTCGACGTACATTGCTAGCATGTCGGCGAGGGTCTTGTTGAGGCGTTCTGTGAGACCATTCGTCTGCGGGTGGTAGGCAGTTGTCCTCCTGTGGCTTGTTTGGCTGTATTGCAGAATGGCTTGGGTGAGCTCTGCTGTAAAAGCCGTTCCTCTGTCGGTGATGAGGACTTCTGGAGCACCATGTCGCAACAGGATGTTCTCGACGAAAAATTTCGCCACTTCGGCTGCGCTGCCTTTCGGTAGAGCTTTAGCTTCAGCGAAGCGGGTGAGATAGTCCGTCGCCACGACAATCCACTTATTTCCGGAAGCTGATGTCGGAATCGGTCCCAACAAGTCCATCCCGATCTGCTGAAAAGGTCGGTAAGGAGGCTGGATCGGCTGTAGTAATCCCGCTGGTCTTGTCGGTGGTGTCTTGCGTCGCTGACAGTCGCGGCATGTCTTGACATAACGGGCGACATCGGCGGTTAGGTGCGGCCAGTAATACCTTTCTTGTATCCTCGATAGCGTCCTGGAGAAACCGAGGTGCCCAGCGGTCGGATCGTCATGTAGGGCGTGCAGTACTTCTGGACGCAGCGCCGACGGAACAACAAGAAGGTAGTTGGCGCGGACTGGTGAGAAGTTCTTCTTCACGAGTAGGTTGCTTTGAAGCGTGAACGAAGATAATCCACGCTTAAACTCCCTTGGGACAACGTCGGTGTGCCCTTCCAAATACTCGACTAGGGCTTTTAGCTCCGGGTCTCCTCGTTGCTGTTCGGCGAAGTCTTCCGCGCTTATTATACCAAGGAAGGCGTCGTCATCCTCGTTATCTTGCGGCGGCGGGTCAATGTGGGCGCGGGATAGGCAATCGGCATCTGAGTGTTTTCGTCCAGACTTGTAGGTTACAGTGATGTCGTATTCTTGTAGCCTGAGGCTCCACCGTGCCAGCCGTCCTGAAGGGTCTTTTAAGTTAGCTAGCCAACACAACGCTTGATGATCGCTGACCACCTTAAGCCTGCCATATAGGTAAGGGCGAAATTTCGCTGTGGCCCAAACGATGGCGAGGCATTCCTTTTCGGTTGTAGAATAATTGCCTTCCGCTTTTGACAACGATCGGCTAGCGTAAGCTATCACGTGTTCATGTCCATCTTTTCTCAGGACTAGGACTGCACCGAGGCCTAGGCTACTGGCGTCAGTGTGTATTTCGGTATCGGCGTGCTCGTCGAAGTGCGCAAGTACGGGCGGCGAGTGCATGCGTCGTTTGAGTTCTTGAAATGCGTCGGCCTGCGGCATTTCCCACTTAAACTCGACGTCACATTTAGTTAGCTGTGTTAGCGGCTCTGCAATGCGTAAAAAGTCCTTGACAAATCGCCTGTAGTAGGCACACATGCCAAGGAATCTACGCAATGCCTTCTTGTCGGTGGGCTGCGGGAACTTTGCGATGGCAGCTGTTTTCTGCGGGTCGGGGCGCACTCCGGATTTGCTGATGACGTGGCCTAGGAACAGAAGCTCATCGTAAGCGAAGCGGCACTTTTCTGGCTTCAGAGTGAGCCCTGATGACTTGATGGCCTCTAGTACTGTGGCAAGCCGCCTAAGGTGATCGTCAAAACTTCCGGGGAATACAACGACGTCATCCAAGTAAACGAGACAGGTCTGCCACTTCAATCCTGCTAAAACCGTGTCCATCACGCGCTGGAACGTTGCAGGCGCCGAGCACAGTCCAAATGGCATAACCTTGAACTCGTAGAGGCCGTCTGGGGTGATGAAGGCGGTCATTTCACGATCTCTTTCGTCGACTTCTATTTGCCAATAGCCAGACTTGAGGTCCATCGAGGAGAAGTATTTAGCGTTGCAGAGCCGATCCAATGCGTCGTCTATCCGTGGAAGGGGGTACGCATCCTTCTTCGTGATCTTGTTCAGTCGACGATAATCGACGCAGAAACGTAGGGTTCCGTCCTTTTTCTTCACCAGGACAACAGGGGATGCCCACGGGCTTTTCGATGGCTGGATGATGTCGTCGCCCAGCATTTCGTCGACTTGTTCTCTTACAGCTTCACGTTCTCGCGGCGAAACTCGGTAAGGGCTCTGGCGAAGTGGTTGAGCGTACTCCTCGGTGATTATGCGATGCTTGGCGACTGGTGTTTGTCGAATCCTCGATGACGTCGAAAAGCAGCCTTTGTATCGTCGGAGCAGACTTCTGAGCTGCTGTTGCTTAATCACGGGGAGACTTGGATTAATGTCGTAGTCTGGTTCGGCAACCGTGGTCGTCGGGGTAGATGCGGCGGAATCCGAGAGGACAAACTCATTGCTGTTTTCCAGAATTTCCTCGATGTATGCGATCGTCGTGCCCTTGTTGATGTGCTTGAACTCCTGGCTGAAGTTTGTCAGCAACACTTTCGTATTTCCTCCGTGCAGTCGAGCGATCCCTCTTGCGACGCAAATTTCACGGTCTAGCAATAGACGTTGGTCGCGTTCGATGACGCCTTCTACGTCAGCGGGTGTTTCGGTGCCGACCGCAATAACAATGCTGGAGCGAGGCGGGGTGCTCACTTGATCTTCGAGCACACTCAAGGTGTGGTGATTACGAGGGCTCTCCGACGGTATCGCATGGTCTTCCGACAGAGTTATTGACTTCGACTTCAGGTCGATGACTGCGCCGTGTTGGTTGAGGAAGTCCATGCCGAGAATGACGTCTCGTGAACACTGTTGGAGGATAACGAAGGTGACAGGGTAAGTCCGGTCGTGAATGGTAATTCTTGCCGTGCACATTCCAGTCGGCGTTATGAGGTGTCCTCCGGCGGTACGAATTTGAGGGCCTTGCCAAGTAGTCTTAACTTTCTTCAACTGGGCGGCGATGTGTCCACTCATGACGGAGTAATCAGCCCCTGTGTCGACTAAGGCGGTGACTGCGTGGCCGTTGAGAAGTACGTGGAGGTCGGTGGTTCTTTGTTTGGCGTTGCAGTTGGGTCTTGGCGTCGGATCACGGCTGCGTCGCGTTGAACTGAAGCTGGAACGTCGCGTCGTCAAGCCGTTTTTCGTCGGTGTAGTCTTGGCTTCCTGACTTCGTCGGAACGGCAGCGTGTCGTCATTAGGTCGTCGAATTGGTTTCTTCATCGTCTTCGTTGGCGGCGGAGGATCTTCGTCAGTTCGACGGACAGCAACCGCACCTCCATCGGTTGCTGCTTTTAGTTTTCCGGATATGGGCTCGCTGACCGGCCCCGGGCTGGGCCAGTGTATGGTCAGCGCTGCGGCGACAGGTAGCGGCCTGGTGATGGTGAACGCGACGGTCGTCGAGAGCTCCACTGAGTAGCCGCGAGGTAGTCAGCGATATCGCGAGGGCGTTCACCTTGCTGCGGGCGCGGAGTGTTGACGGCGAAACCTCGCAGTCCCATTTCCCGGTATGGACATCGTCGGTAGACGTGACCCGCTTCCCCGCAGTGGTAGCAGAGCGGGCGGTGGTCAGGAGCGCGCCAAACGTCGGTCTTCCTTGGGTAACTCCGCTGGGCGACGGGTGGGCGTGCTGTCGGTGGCGGCGGCGGTGGTCGACGGAACTGCGGCGTTACAGGGCCCTGGCGCGGTCGCGGAGGAGGACCTTGACGGCGTACGACCGCCGCGTAGGTCATCGCTTTGGGATGGGGTTGCGGTAATTGAGGTTGCACCTCCGGAACTCCAAGCGACCGCTGAACCTCATCTTTGACGATGTCAGCGATCGAGGCCACTTGAGGCTGCGACGACGGGAAGATCTTCTGAAGCTCCTCTCGTACGACTGTCCTGATAGCCTCGCGCAGGTCTTCGGAGGCCAGTGATTGAACTCCGGCATAGTTTGTAGAGTTGGTGCGGCGGTCGAATTGCCGGTTTCGCATCTCGAGTGTCTTCTCGATGCTAGTGGCCTCGCGAACAAACTCGTCGACGGTCTTCGGTGGGTTTCGTACCATACCGGCGAAAATTTCCTCCTTTACACCACGCATTAGAAGCCGGACTTTGTTTTCCTCGGACATTTCCGGGTCGGCGTGGCGGAATAGGCGGCTCATTTCTTCTGTAAAAATCGTGGTGGTCTCGTTGGGCAGCTGCACTCGGGTTTCTAGTAGAGCTTGGGCTCGTTCTCAGCGTACGACGCTTGTGAATGTCTGCAGGAAGTCGCTTCGGAAAAGGTCCCAGGTCGTTAAGGTGGCTTCTCTGTTCTCGAACTACGTCCTGGCAGCTTCTTCCAATGCGAAGAAGACATGGCGCAGTTTGTCGTCGCTGTTCCAGCTGTTAAATGCAGCGACCCTCTCGTACGTCTCGAGCCAGGTTTCCGGGTCCTCGAATGCTGAACCGCGGAACGTGGGGGGCTCCCTGGGCTGCTGCAGCACTACGGGGATGCTGGGGATGCCATTGGGGAGGACTTGGTGGCAATCTTCCTGCTCGTCTCAGGTAGGAGTCCATGCTCTGGGGGCAGTCCTTGCAGTCGGTGGCTAGCACGCTGGTCTTCAGCGACGTTGGTTTTGTCCTCGGGCTTCGGGCTTGGATCGCGGCTTTGCGGGGGCGTTCGGAACATGAACGCACAAGCACCTCCACCAAAATGTCACGTGGTCGTGACGTGAAAGAACACTGTAGCAATACTGGGAACAAGAAAACTAACCTTTATTGGGCGAACCTGTGCCCACAAAACAGGCTACACTTATAGCGCAACGATAGCGGCGAACACGCTCGGCGATCGTCGAAAACCTGACCAGCGGGTCAAGCGCGTCGGCTTTTATAGAGCAGTCGTCGAATGTTCCAGACTAATCGTTCGGACCCGCGTGCCTTCCACAAAGTTCTACACCATTCGCGTCAGGTGATGAAATCAGATAACATAACGTTCGGCGACAACAGACAGCGGATAGAAGCATCGATAACGTTCCAGAAACTTCGGATGCATACAGGCGCGTCCCACGCTGTGCGATTACATTTGTTAGGCTGCGAAACGTGGTTGCCCGATAAAGATAAGTGTACGTGTCAATATATCGCGAGAAAGAGGGGCGAGTGTATCACGAAGTTAGTGCGCGCAAGAACGGGCTGCACATTAAAGGAATGGTCAAGGCGCGGGAACATACAATGGGCGGGCCTGATGTGGCATGCGCTGAAAGACTACCTGCAGTGATATAGCTTGTGAAAATGGGAAAGAAGTCCTATCAGCCTTCGATTTTCTAGCGAGGGGCGATATTTTTATGTTAGTGATGCTAGAAGTTCGTGAGTAATTTTTCGTGATGAAGCGGGCTGCTCTGTTTTGGACCGACTCGAGCTTGTTTATGAGGTACGATTGATGCGGATTCCAAATAAAAGACGTGTACTCCATTTTCGAACGAATTAGTGTCGTATAGACTACTAATTTAGTGCACTTGTATGCCGAGTAAAGGTAACGCCTAATGTAGCCAAGGGTTTTAGAAGCGCTGCTAGTAATCGGATCGATGTGATGATTAGATGAAATGTTTGAAGATAAATGAATTCCCAAATATTTTATTGTTTGCGCATGTGCAATATTAATGTCGTTCATCACGTAACGGGTAACCCTAGGGTTACTAGATCTAGCGAAGGCTATGGCCTTTGTTTTTGAAACATTTATTTTCGTTTGCCACTGTGTACACCAGTCGGTATTTTTCGCGAGGTCAGATTCCAAAATATTAGTGTCGAAAGAGTTAATTATTCGTCTGTAAATTACGCAATCATCTGCAAATAGTCCTATTGTAGATTTAATATTATTGCTATGTCGTTGACGTATAGCAGGAATAAAGTCAGTCCCAATACAGATCCCTGCGACATTCCGGATTTAACTAGTGATCGCGGAGAAGAAAATTCATTAGTAGTTACAAATTGATACTGGTTAGTTAAAAAGTTACTAACCCAATTCGTAATCATACTATTTATATTAAAATGGCGAAGTTATAATAATAAATGGCTATGAGCTACCTTATCAAAAGCCTTCGCAAAATCAATAAATATGGCGTCTATTTGTGAGGAGTCGTTGATAGCTTGGTGTTGGTCAGAGACTAGCTCGAATAACTGAGAATCGCATGAGCGACCCCGTTGGAAACCGTGTTGGTTAATGAAGAGGATATTGTGATCGCTTAGGTATTTCATAATTCCTGATGATATAATGCGTTCTAAACGTTTACATGGAATACTCGTCAATGAAATAGGTCTGTAGTTTGAAACAGATGACGGGTCACCGGTCTTAAAAATTGGAATCATATTAGCTATTTTCCATTCGTCAGGAACACATCCTGAATCAATAGATTGTTGAAAAAGTGCGGCGAAAATGCGAGATATCACTGGTTTATTCATTATTAGTAGTTTTGGACTCTGGACCGGGAGCCGAGCTGTTAGAAAGACGATCAATAGCAGCTTCAATGCCCTTTTGGGTGATTATGATGTCACTTATGATGGACGTAACAGAATTGAGTTCAATGTTAGCGGGAACGGGAAGTTCACTTGTAAAAACAGAACAGAAGAAATATTTTAATACAGTAGCGACCTCCGATTATGGAAGAAATTAACTGTTTTTCTTTATGAAAATGATACCTGATGATGATGGCTTGGGGTTTATTACTTTCCAGAATTTTTTTGTCTTGTGGACTAACATGTTCGAATTATCAGGGTTGAAAATTATCAGGGTTGAATTATCAGGGCACTCAACTAGAGGGTCGCCACACTATCGTCTGGTGTCCTGCACACGAGTGACTGGCAGGAGACGCTAGGGCAGACCGTATTGCTCGAGGTTTGAACGTCCGAGCAGCGGCATGGCCTAGCGACGACCTTCCACCGAATTCTCGTGACATCCTCCTACAGCAAAGGCAGGAGCGTAGACGTTTTGGACATCTTCACTCCGATTTAAACAGTCAACAGGAGAGAGACTGGCGTCGTATTCAGACGAATACATATACCCAACCTGCACCACCTACACAGAATACACCCCACGAGGTACGTACAAAGTCATGATACATTTTATTTTTAATACATATCCTGTTATATAACACTTTATCAACCCACGGCTTTCTAGATTTTCGGAAATCGTGTTTTACGTCAATTGCAGGAAATGCAGCATTATGCAGCAAATGCAGAGAAAAGCTGTAACATGGAATTGGAACATTCCATGAACTTGGCAAGAAAAGCAGTATACGCCGCGTTGACTTCATATATGCTCTATACTTTCTCCCAACATATATTCTGAATAAGAGTCATAAATTTGGTGAGATTTTCATCGGAAATTACCCTAGTTACTCACGTGGCATTTTTCCAGACTGTCTTAATGCGTTTCACAGGAAGAAAACAAAAAATCGGGATATGGTCACTGATTTCACAAGATAACAGGCCAGACTTTCTTTCTGGAGACACCATATTTGTGACACAAACATCCAGCGGGGAAGCTGTAGCAACGCTAATTCTGGTAGGCTTGTTTATAGTATTTAAACAACCATAAGATGCAATAAGGCTATTAAATTCGCGCGTACTGTGATCATCGTGCACGACGGTAATGTGAATCTCACCCATTATTACAAAAGGCAACCGGGAATTGGCGAGGTTTAAGAGTAAACTTTCGGAAAATTTGAAAAAAGGTAGTTTGTTCCCTGCGGGAGGTCTTTATACAACAGCTACAATGGCACTGGACAGTGATGCGGCTAAACACTCAACACTGGAATTTGTTACAGAAATTTCGTTTAGCACACACTGTAGATAACAACTTTTTACATACACGGCAAGACCACCACCTCTCATATTCGAACGAAGGAGGCCATGATACTGGTAATATTTGAATGGAAGATGATCATCGTGCGTTGTAAGCCATGTTTCGGTAAACAAAAGCACATCAACCTGTCTGTTTATTGATCAAAGAAACATATGTAGACCGTCGCGTTTGTTCTTCATACACACCGGTTCGTAACAATATGTCCCGTATTTCAGTATTGAGTTGTTTCTTCCTGGAATGAAAAGCTGTATACTAGGCACTCTTACTAAGACTAAGGGTCAGGTGAACTTCAAAATATTATCTAACTCTGCATTTATTTTATCCTTTATATCAAGCAGACTGTCTACAGTGAATACTAGAGCGGTGTCGTCAGTATACATCAAAGCCTGTGAATGCCTAATGGTTGCAGGGATATTATGTATGTAGAGTGAGTGTAGAGCATGTGCCCAACAATGGAACCCTGTGGCACACCAGTTAGAACAATTTGTGAAGTAGACGTACAATTTTTAAGTATTACATGCTGCTTGCTGTTGCTGAGGTATATTCTAAGTAATTTCTGGATTTTGCCCCTAAACCCTTGATTGTTAATCTTGTTGAGTAATATCTGGTGGTCAACAGTATCGAAGGCCTTTTTTAGATCGAGATAGACAATGACCGCAATTCTATTCGGCGGGAGAGCCGAATTCAATAGGTGCTTCAGGGTGAGAACAGCGGAAGAAGTAGATTTCTGAGGTGTGAAAACGTGTTGTTCGGGCCTCATGATATTGCATTTTGATATGAATTTGTTTTTGTGCACAGAGTATCTTTTTTTCAAACTTGTGTTGATAACGCTTTTCGTTGGAATCGGCCTATAGCTTTATGGATTAGTACGATCACCGTCCTTGTCCTCATAAAGGGATCTGCTTTTGGTGTTTTTAATTCAGAAGGATGTATCTCTGAATAAAGGGAGTGCTTGATAGAGGAGGGGACCCGCTAATATGTCAGTGTTGTCCTTAATTAGCTTAACAGGTATTTGGTCAAGCACAGCTGCCTTATTAATTCTTGACTCTTTAACAACTGCTACTATTTCATCCACGGTTCCTCAATTCTCAATCCTCAATTACTATAGTATTCACCACTGAATGGATAGACTGCGTACATCCGGTGACTTGATGAAGTTGGTTTGCTAAATCGGTTCTATATTTACAACATACTCGGTAAATTTATCAGCTGTGACCTGGTCAAATACATCAGGCAATATGCGCTACTCTGAACGAAGCCCTACTGCACCTCTCACAATATTCCAAATCTTGCTTTTGTTGCCCTGAGCATTATTGATGAGAGAAGAGTAGCGTTCTTGTTTTATTTTGCGCTGTAGAGACGTCGACAAGTTCCTCAAACACTTAAACTAGCTGAGATAATAATTATTACATTTAACATGTTTGCAGTGCCTAAGTGTCCTTAAGATTTTCACGCTCACGCGTGCATGCCCGGTCTGTGAATCGACAAGATTAGGTAAGACACTGCCGAGCTGGGAAAGGAAATTTAGCGCCGGAGGAAGAAGGCGCCTGTAGGTGGACAAATTGCGCGCATGTCAAAGAAAGTACGGAGGAGTGCGAGGTGAAAGAATCGTCGCTGAGTAGGAAGGTAGATGGAGACACGCTGGATTCACCTCTTCTGGTAGTTGCTACAGACTCTATGTCTGCTGTGGATGTACCGGGTTGATCTGGGAATCATAAGGCCGAACGCCGAGTGAGCAGGACGGAATGCAAGCGGCGCCACGCCGAGCGCAGGTCGACCGAACCCGAGGTCTTCGGCAAGCGCCGGGAACGAGCTCAACCAGACCGTCAAAAGGCGCGGGCTATGCGTGCCCAGGACATTCCCGAAGAACTTGTTAGGCGCTTCGGGAAAAGGCGGGTATGTCAGAAAATGTGGCATAGCTTAGAAGCTCCAGTACAGCACTGATACGCTGGAGCTAACCCGCATACTGCATTATAGTTTTTAGCTATATCCTCAGATAGTAGCGCGAAAGCATTAGATGCCTCAGTGAGCGAAAATCCGTCGTAGTCGGCGCGATACAAATATGGTACCAAAAATGGCAAAGAACAAGAAACACGTCAGAAATGCTCGGATTCATATCAAATTTTTCGGAGATTTCCGTAAACCAAGTAAATTAATCACTTTGAAAGTAAAAGTTTCTGCACCCATGCCGAAATCAAGCCCGCGCCTCCGGTGTTCGAGACGAGCACGGCACGGTTCCGGCTGACTGAAGGTCTTCCGAGTGCGTGCGTCATGGCACAGGTCACGTCACTGACTAAAGGCTTAGTGCGTGCGTCATTGGGCACGTGAAGGTGCAACCAATGCGGAGGTGCCACGTCATGAGTGTGTAACATCAATGCGTTCATGGCGCTCCGAAGTTTACAAGAAGTACAGTGCTTTCACACCCCCACTCGTAAAATGTCTAAAATGTCTCGGCCATTTTTTTTTTTACCCGTGGGATATCCCGAGATAACTATATGGGCCCTCGCTGCCATTCTCATGGTGTCCAGCTCGTCAGCGTATGCCTGGCTCGGGCGTCGTGGGATAGATGGCCTCCAGCGACCTAAACTGGGTTTGGCTGCAAAAAAAAAAAAAGGTGGCAGCGAAGTGCACGGACCGCCAACGCCACGCTCAAGCACCTCGGTGGTGGAGCCAGGGCAACAGGAGTGAGGAACTCAATTGGACACGCCCGTATATTTTAGTTCACTCTAGCACCTTGACGCTCCGTTCAATCGGCCGCGCGTTCTTTCTTCCGCCGTTGGCACGAACGTTGTGCGCGCACGCTTCTTTTTTCGTCACTTCGATATTCACGTTACAGAAAACTTCGCAAAACTTGTTTGGTCCCATAGCCTGGCTGGCTAGTAAGGGGAGCAATTGTTCGAGCTACCTACGTAATTCTGCAAGCAGTTAACACAGTGACAAAAGGAAACAAAACTAAATACAAAACTGAATCGCAATATTGCATCGTATTTTAATGGGATAGAAATTATATGGACAACGCGAAGCGAGCCGTTGCCATCTTTGTCAGCGTCGCCCATACCCAGGAATTCTGGACAAGCGTTTGGTTTCCTTTTTCGCCACAACGTGGCGTATGGCTTAATGATTTGAAATTCGCGCCGTGACGTATGCCATGACGCACAACAAAAGAAAACATAATAAAAAGAAGCGCACCCTGAGACTGTTGCTTCACCTCGGTATTTGAAAACGAGCGCGCTCATGTATCGGCCTTATCTGCTACTTGCCCGACTGGCAATGAATCGACTATTTTGCTAGACACCTTGCCAGACAGCTCGTCGGCATTCCGTGTGAAATGTCTGGCCGAGATAACGGCTCCCGCATAGCTTCCCTTTGGTTTCCTTCGTTGTATTTTCCTCTTATTTGTTCACCACTGCAGCCGTGGGCGTCCATATAGTCAGCTTTGTGCTTCGTGGGATTCCGATAGAACCGGAATTATTGAATAAGAGGAAGCCTTAGCTAGGGCCTATCTTCGATACCGGCCACTGAAATACATGTAAAAGGCACGATTTTGTGAGAAAATGGCTCAACGACCTGAATGAGAATTGCTGCATTCAAGAGAAAACGTGTAGCATTTGAGAGCGAACGTTAAGTCACAGTGATTGCACCAAAAATAATTTTGATTTAGGCCATAGAAGTATTGACAAGACGTCGGAAATCAATAAATCTGAAAAAAGAATAGAAGTACGAAGTTTACAAATCCGCTCGTTAGCATCAAAAACTAATATCACATCTCTATATTGGAGCATCTCAATCGGGCAAGTTTGACGCATGATTTTATGACGTATGTGAGGTTGTTACAATGTTTGTCAAGGTTTTGCGAATGCCACATTCAGGAGTTTGTGACGTATTTCAGGGTGGGATATGTTGTGCCATTTTCGTCTGCAATAAATGAAATATTAGGTGCAGCTTAGAGAATTGCGACATTATTTTTAGTTGGTGAGGTGCGGGGTTGTATAATTCAGGTAGCGTTTTTTTTTATTTTGCATTTTTCAGAATTTTAAGAAAAGTGGAAGTTATATAAAAATTCGTGGTTTCTGAAATCTCATTTTAACGGTTTCTTTTAGGTTCAACATAACTAATTAATTTTGGTGAGGTGATTGTCAGAAGAAACCATTGCTCATTTCCCATGGAGGAGCTAAAGCTTCCGGTTAGGTTCAATTTAGAATATTATTGTTGAAAGAAGAAGCAAGACGGGTAGCGTATTTACAGTATGGGGGCCGCAATTCGATTGGGGCGAAAATGCGAAAACACCCTTGTACTTAGATTTAGGGGTACGTTGAAGAATCCCAGGTGGTCGAAATTTTCCTGAGTCCTCCACTATGGCGTGCCTCATAATCAGATGGTGGTTTTGGCAGGTAAAGCTCCATAATTTAATTTTTTGTAAGTTCCAGAATCTGCAGTAATTTACAGTAATTATCAAAGACAATTCTACTGCAGTCTAGTTTCTGAAGCATTGTCTTTTTGAGTTCCAAGCTCGTGCTCATCTTCCTCAGCGTTGTGCAGAGCTGTGTAACGTATTTCCACCAGGCGTGGAAGCGCCATTCCGCTGATTTTTATGCTGAAACGGACTAGTAGCGTTTTAGGCAGCTGACAAGTACGACGTCATGGGATGTCTGGATGGAGTGAGTAGTAGGTGCGGCCGGAGAGATCTCATAGGTTACGTCGCTTACCTGACAAAGGACCCGGTAAGGCCGGAATAGCGGGACATTAGTTTTTTGGAGCGGCCGAAGCGGCGGCTGGGAGATCGCAGAAGGACAAGATCCCTGGGTACATAATCGGCGTCCCGGTGACTAATCTCACAAATGCTTTTCTGCGTTTGCTAAGAAGCACAAAGGCGACGGTGAGCAACTTGGCATGTTTCTTGGGCTCGAGCAATTACATGGCGGGTATACTGAAACACGGGCTGTTGAGTGGTAGACAGTATTGTATAAAAGGCAATACTGGATCTCGGCCGTACAAGGAATAAAATGGCGAGTAACCTATAGTGTCGTAGCGTGACTAATTGTACGCGAATGTGACAAAAGTGAGAGCAGTATCTAAATCAAGATGGTTTTCAGAAACACACATGGAGAGCTTGTCCGTTATTCATCGAATAAGCCGCCCCCTAAGATCGTTCGTCTGAAGGTTGGATGCTGTACGAAGTTTATGTTTGGTAGAACAGGAGCGGAGCAAGTAGACCACAACTGTACCGAGGAAGGAGCGACCCCTGTCGGTAAGAAGTTGACGAGAAGCGCCGTGGTGAACATGGTGTTGTGCAAGAGGAAGTAGGCTACGTCTGTTGGAAGGGCTCTGGTGAACCCGAACCAAGTTGTACAATCATTTGCGACGGCAATCCATTTGTTGCATCAGCCAGATGTGGGGAAAGGGGCCAACAAGCCTACACCAACAAGAAATAAGGGTTCGGTAGGATCGCCAAGAGGTAGGAGTAAACCATCAGTGAGAACAGATGGCTTCTTCTGTAGTTGACGCAACTCACAAGAAGCGACGTAGCAGCGGGCCGATCGGTATAGACCAGGACGTAAGAATCATTGCCGGACACGGTCGTACTTACTGATTCCCCGAGGTGACGAAAAGTTGGTAGATCGTACAGCTTGGACAGAAGGATCAACAAGAGAAGGATCACATGATCTAGATGTGAGCTTGTACATGATACCACGTATACCGGATCTCAGCACTGTTCGGTAGCGAGGTCAGCGAAGCACATAGCGAAAATGCAGAAGCAGAAGCATAGCTCACAGGAACATCAGGAGCATCGTCTAGGTGGTAGTACTAGCAGTTGGCATGTTGGTGTAAAGTCGTACAAGCAACCGTTTGTACGGCACACAACTCCACAGTCGGTGCCTCTCTCCTCTTACGAGTCATCTTGTATGGTTGTACATACATTTCCTCCTATGCATATGCGGCAATGCCTTCTGCGCGTGAGACCATGTGCGGTTCACAAATGATTCCAGCATGCCCATCGACGGCAAACAATGCATCTTTATTATTATTATTATTATTATTATTATTATTAGTAGTAGTAGTAGTAGTAGTAGTAGTAGTAGTAGTAGTAGTAGTAGTAGTAGTAGTAGTAGTAGTAGTAGTAGTAGTAGTAGTAGTATTGGCGGAACACTTGAAGCCTGCTTCACCTCCGCCGCATGACAGCCCGATACTTCGCAACCTCCAGGATCGACCAAAATTCTTGCTCCCTGACACGACAAATGCATTTCGGGGCAGAGGTACACAGCTCCGCTGCGAAAGCGCCTGTACAGTCAGTATTGCCACCCTGTATTTTGTCTCGATGGCACCATCACCATTGGCACGGTCCTGCTAGGAGCTACTAGCGGTTCGCGTTCGTTATCTTCCTTGCGTCTTGACGGCGATGACGCGCTAAATCTGTACTATCATTGCGTCGTGCACCCCTACTTCAACCAAGCCAGCTTTCGGCGGCAGACTTTCGCTGTTGTATTGACATTAAAGGTTTAAACTGCTTCATTTCGAAAAAAACAAAACAAATGTACACCAAAAGCGGACTGGCCGCAAGGAACGTACTCACGGAGTGATGCTATTGATCACATTATCACAAAAGACTGGGCTCGGCCAGGTCGCCCTTAAAGACGGTCTTTTTCAGCGTCAGTTATGCTTTCAGAGTTTATCTGTAAAAGATTTGTAAAATAGAAGCATGTGTATTACTTATTCACTCAGCTAGGTAGTCTCGAGGACTGACTCCAAGCTACTCATGTCCGTTACCCGCCTAAGATCAATTATTGACAATTTAATTATCGTACCTTCCTTTATTACGCGAACAACTGCTCAGCTTACTCCGTATGTAGAGGCTACCAATTTCAACACTGGAATGATAGCAATAATGTCAGGAAGATTTACATTGTTCTATTAAAGCTTGGCGCCCTTAAATAGTAACCGCTTGGATATTCATGGTGCAGTACGCTTCTGGTAAAGCAGGTGCAAATGCTCCGACGGGTTTTCTTGGCGCAAATCAAGTTCATCAACTTAAGCACATGCGCCCAACCGTATACGGACTCTCCTACGTCATACAAGAAGCACTTCAGTGCTACGGTATATCACACAATGTGTGCGAGAACATTGTGCGCACTCCCGATTACATATATGAGCGATGGTGACATCAGGCTCGGTTTCCTGGCGTCATTAAGAATAAGAACAGCTGCCTGGTGGAAATCAATGCAAAATTATTATGGTGCATTGTATCAAATACAGTACCGCGCACGTGTGTGTTAGAACAAAAAGTACTGAAGTATTGGGATGAGTGCTTTGCGGAATATATTTTAACTGGCTATTGTTAACACATAAAGAAAAAAAATACCGCTATTTTTTTCTAGAATTATTGCTGTTATACGTATGCAGTCAATGCAAACATGAGTTCCGACCTAGTGCCCGTGGTGGAACCAGCCCCAAACCGCACGGCTACATTGGCAGACGAAATATTGGTTGATAAGGGCGAATGTCTAATGTGGCTCGTTGCAATGGCTCATACCCGAAAAAAGAACGACATAGTCAGGAATGGCCCATACCCTCGTAAGCAAGCAAATATGCAATGGCTGAATATGCATATACATTGTTTGACTATGCGTATGACTTGCTGTTGAATTGACACCATGTAATTATTCGTCTTTTCATTAAACATCATAATTCCAGATTTCTCTCTGCTAAACTTAAGGCCTAGGTTTGTCGCTGCGTAGCCACAAACATTCGCTCGTGTATAAATCACATTCATTCTCGATAGTGGCAGAATGTCGTCATCACACATCATTCCGGGAACCTTCTGTTGCGCGATTTGTCAATTACTCATGCAAGATAAATTAGACCCTAATTCACTGTTCTGATTCTTGATAACGCCAGAAAACCAAGCCTGATGCCGCGAACGCTCAGAAATCTATTAGGGAGAGCAAATAATACTACCACACACCTTTTGTGATGTACCGTGGCGCTGAGGCGTTTCTTGAACAATGTAGGAGAATACATTGTAAAGACAGAGGTGCATGCTTGGATGCATGTGTTCTAAGTTCATCAGCTTGAATTGTGCCAAGAAAACCTGTCCGAGCATTCGCACCTGCTTTATTAGATGCCTACTACACTATCAATATACAGGTGACCTTTTGAACGGCACCAAATTTTAAGAAATAGATCAATGTAAATCTTCCTGACATTATTGCCATTCTAGTGTTCAGACGGTAACCTCTGGATACCGAGTAAGTTGAGCAGTTGTGTGCGTAATTCACGAATGTATGTTGATTATCTTTTAAATAATTGATCTTGGGTGGCTAAAGCGAATGAGTAGTTTGGAGCCTGTCTTCGACATTGTATAGTTGAGCGAGTATATGCTTATTAAACATGATCCTGTAAGGGTAAGAACAAATATCTTGCAATTAAGCGCTCTCTGAAAGCCTAACTGATGCGGAAAAAGGTCGATGGTAACGTCGACCAGACCGCTTCCAGCCTTTTGAGATATTGTCATGAATGACACGGCCCCGTGAGCATGTTCCTTGCGGCCAGACGACTGTCGATATTTATTCACATTGTTTTTTTCCGAAGGCAAGCCGTTTAATGTTGAAATGTCAATATAGCAACAAACGTGCGCTGCCGAAAGCTCACTTGGTCACCGAAATCATACACGATTGAATGATAGTGCAGATTTTGCGCGTCATTGCCTTCAAGACATTGCGCTGCCACCGACGGAAGCAAGATAACGAAGTTGAAGTGCTTGGCAGCCTCTTACGGGCCGTGGCAACCAAGGGCGGCGTTACTGACATCGCAGGCGCTTTGTTTTTGTCGATTTCGCTTTCAGAAAGAGATAATGCTACAAATGCAGTGTCATTCGTACTTGTCTCGTGGATTTAAACACGGGCTTTATTGGTCTCCACATCGCGTTTGTTTCCAAGAGTAGGTGTAAGCAGGAAAATGTTCACTCACACCCGCAAACACGCAAATACCCTAGCACGCACACACACGCACTCTCTCTCCCTCGCACGAGCACATACTCTCTTCCTCACACGCATTCACACGCCCTCTTCATCGCGGGCATCGTACGCACAGTTATGTGCGCAGGCATGCATGCTGAAACACGAACAAGCACGGTCGCACACGTGCACATTGACACGCCGCCATGCACGCGCCGAAAGCAGGCAAGCGCACACACACAGATGCACTAACACGCAGATGCAGGCATGCACACACACCGCGAACGCTCACACACACATACGCGCACTCGCTTGCAAGCATATGCACATACGGAGGCACTAACACGCGCACACACTCTCTCCTGGCACGCACACACACGCACACTATCTCTCTCCCTCGCGCATACACACGCTCTCTTTCCCTCGCGCGCACACACATGCTGGAAACAGTGATAGGTGAGCGCGACAGCGATTATACGCCGGCTGTGCGAGATTGATAACACAGAACGTAGTTTAAAGGAAAAAAGAACTTTAAAAGACCTTATACTCTGGTCATGCAGTAAAGTTTAACAAAGGAAAACATCGCAGCGTAGTACGCAACATCCGCTTTGTCTGGTCTCTAAACAGCGTCTCTCTCTCTTCTCACACACACACACACACACACACACACACACACACACACACACACACACACACACACACACACACACACACACACACACACACACACACACACACACACACACACACACACACTCTGTCTCCCTCGCACACAAACGCACTCTCCCTCACACGCACGTACTCTCTCTCCATCCGTCATACGCATACACACACACGCACACACGCACGCACAGATATCCATGCGCACACAAGCACGCACACATTTTTCGCAATCCTGCATGCTGAAACTCGAAAAGCACACGTTGGCACGCGTACACGTACACACACGCCGCATGCACCGCAAGGGCGCGCACAAGCGCGCACACACGCAGGCACGCACATACGCCGCGAACGCTCACACAAGTCGCGAACGCTGACAAACGCATACACGCACTCGCGCGCATGCAAACGCAAATACGGAGGTACACGCCCGCACACTCATACACAGAGCGAACATGCGCATAGAACCATACCCAGGCACGCTCAAGACATGCACATGCATAACCACTCTGTACCATCTCGGCTGCTTCTCAAAAGCCTGCACGTGCCAACAGGCTGCATAACACTCCCTCTACCAATACCTTCTCAATGCCAACTGTAATAAATCGCTTTATGGTTTAAATTTGGCGCTTTTTCAAGCCAATTTGCCCTCTGGCGGGAGGGTGCAAAACGATTTTCTCCTGTCGTTGGACTTCACCGCCCCTGGTTGACTTTCTCTAACTACTTTAACGTACCACCAATGTTCCGACTAAGTGCCAAAATGCATATGTTGCTAGAAGGGACTACCCTCTTGTTGGAGTCATTTGAAACTTTTTGACCCTCGCCCTATATTCTTAAATATAAATTAGAAAAAAAAATTTTCCCATTGAGTTACAGTTGTGCGTTGCTGTGAAGTTCCGAAGGAGAATGTCCAGAATTCCTGGACATGATGAGGCTACGTATGTACTTAGGTGTATGCTACATGCCACGCCATGCTATGACATGCGGTATATGCGGGTTATATAACCACACCATAATATCAGTAAAATTACTCCTACCATATCTTACTTTCCTGAGAAAGTTATTTCTCAAGATGTTGAAACGGCAAACCAGAAACAAAAATGTCTTGTAACAAAATACCGACAGCGCATGCCTTTTATCTTAAATCTTCTGAGACTTAAATATTAAAGTGCGAAATAATAACAGAGGTCAAACGTATAAATGGTGTCATTTTATTGATGCAGCTGTGCACTACCTTCAGGATCGGCCCAGGATAGAGATCTGAAGCCTACAAGATACGGAAAAGTGGTGGTAAAGTTGCTAACGAGGACATTGCCCTTAATTAATAGACGTAACAGAAATCGTCCGATGGCAGGATTCAAACAGAGTACCTCTGGGACGGCTCGTTTTTACTTGAGCAGCTTACGTTTACTTCATTTCATAATGCCGCTGCTGCTACTGCTACAGCGCGTGCGATATTATTGCTATCGGCATTCATTGCTTCGCAGTTGTGGCGAGACTGTGATATTTGGGATGGGCAACTGTGTACATACGGCACTGTGGCGCATAAACTGATCTGGGCAAAATATACAGCAAACGTGAGTTTATAATTATGTGATTCATTATTTGGCCTCTGACAAGTGTCCGCAGTTAAGCTTCGGTCTCACCTCGGGCACCATCCAAGTGCAACTCTTGTAACGCTGCGAAACTCTGGGATGCCTTATGTACCACGCTGCACCGGCGGCCACCCTGTATCGCGATAGCAATATATGAACGCCAGTGGCGTAGCCAGAAATTTCGTTCGTGGGGGGCTCACATTGGAGCTCGGTCTCCTCTTAAGAGGAAGATTGAGCTCGGGTGCTCGTATCTAAATACATGTAGAAGGAAAATTCGTTTTTCTCGGCAACCAATGCATCAAATTTGACGAGGTTTGTTGCATTTATAAGAAAAACTTAGATTCTAGGGACTCTTGGTTTCGAATTCTTCATTTTGGTTGTCAATTGCTTATTAAAGATTCACCGAATTCACAAATTTTCAGAAATCTAAACTATAAAGTTTAAAGCTGTGGAACTCAGCAATGAAACATGATATCACATTTCTGTGAATTGCACCTAATAGTACATCTACAGCGGAAAAAATTTCTATGTTACACGTGAATCTCAAAAAATTTAGCATTATTGAAATGCGGCTTTTGCAGAATCCTTTTACACAACGTAACCAATTCACGTAAGATACAAATTGACACACCAAATTTGTCCGCTTTGACTGTTATAATAGATATCCTTTACTGAACGGCGACATATGTGCTTGTTGCAGAGCTATTAGGTTATAAACGTCGTGCTTCTATTTTTCACCTTTCGAGTTTTTCAATATATTTTAAGCAATGTTAGGGTCCTAAATCGAAATTCCGTTCCAACAGACACTAGAATTTAGCTTTCGCTCTCAAATGCAACAAAGTTCATTAAAAGCAATCCGGGGGTTATCCCAGAAAAGCGTTTCGGCGCTTTACATTTAAACGGACTTGAATAGGGCGTGTCGGAGTTGGGCGCGAGCTAGAGCTTCCTCCTAAACAATTTGTATGGGGATCAAATACATGAATAAGAACTGCATTGCCGTTGCTAAAGATGCTGCAAAAGAATTCTTGAACACCACGCTCTGCAAAACAAGTAAAATATGTATTTTTCATTAAAGAATGTACTTGTATGTGCCAAAAATTGTGCCCAAAATAACTTATATCTATGCTTCCATGTTGTTTCGCTATTTAGTAAGTAAAGAAAATATCACACGAACTTTAGAACTATATCAGTTCAAAACCAGCAAAGCAGTACATGCCGCTGATATAAAAAATGTAAAGGCCATGAAATTAACAAGCTCAGGACAAATACTGTAATGAAACTTTGCCATTAAAGAACCTTGTTTAGAGTCTTGTACGTATGCAACGGCCAGAGAAAAATCTCAATGACGCTGTCATTTCTTCCAATATATTACGCAGGAGCAGCTGTCACCGGTCGTGTATCCTGAGTAATTGCGCCGAATTTAGAGCCGCAACAGAGAGCACGTATAAAAAGCCGGAGTTCAGCAAAATAAACGAGGGCGAGTCAAATGAAAGTTAGCCAATGCGAATATATGACAAACGGGGTACCTTATTCAAAAGCAGCCTCCATGATCATTTAGGCACTTTTCCCGTTGTCTAACGAGTCGCGTGATTCCCGTCTCATTAAATTCCTTGGGTTGCTGTTTCAAAAAGTCTGCAACTAACTCTTTCACGTCATTGTGCGACACCAATCTGGTTCGCTTGAGCTGTTTTTTCAAATGCTCCAAAAAGTGAAAGTCCCAAGGCGACAGGTCTGGGCTGTATGGCGGATGTTGCAGCGTTTCCCATTCGAATTCACTGAATTCGAATGTTTCCACTGTAAGCTTTGCTGTCGTGTTTCAGGCTCGTAGAAGTGGCACCATGGTTCGTCCCCGATCACAATTGGAGACAGGAAGTCGTCACCTTTATTGTGATACCGGATCAGATGAGTCAAGGCAGCGCTGAACTTCTCCGTCTTCTGGCGGTAGTTCAATATCTTTGGCAACCATTGCGCACAAAAAAGCGGATAACCGTCATGATGTTCATGAATCATGGCGTGAATCAAATCGTGACTAATGTTCACACGCTCTCCCAGTTCATAAATGCTTATCCTCCATTCTTGTCTCATCAGCTCATCAACCTTTGCAATTTCGGTAGGGGTGACTGCACGATAGCTTTGGCCCGGCCTTGGATCGTCTTTGCAACTTTCGCGTCCTTCTTTGAAGCGTTTGCTCGAACGCTTCACAGTGGCCAATGAAATGCAATGTTCAATGTAGACGGCAGCCATACCGCGACTAATTTCTTTTTGGGAAATACATTCAGCTGTCAAAAACCTCAGGGCACCACACTGATCAACTTCTAGAGCGTCCCTTATGCGCTCAACCATGTTCAACCCAGTGTATGAGAGCCTTAAACAACTTTGATACTCACACCTGCGTGTCACTTTTGTAATAGAGAGATGCCTCTGTGTCACGTGCATGCCTCAGATAATGGACCGAACAATTATTGCGCGAGGTTGGTTGGCTCACTTTAATTTTACTTACTTTCGTACACGGAAAAGAAACATTAGAACATTAGAAATGCGGAGACAATGGAATATACAAATGTGAAGATACAGCTAGATAAAAGGCAAGAACGTGTCACTGGAAACAAAGTTCACTGCACGTATACACAAAAACCCGCAACAAGATATTTAAATATACGTATAGGTCTCCGATAAATCTACTTATCTAAAGAAGTCACTGTATACAATGCGTAAAACAAGGCAAATAAACATGTTGCGCAATCAGAGATTCACAGAATCCTAGATATCACTTCCATTCCATCCACTGCCCCCGATGTATCGCGCGCGACGGAAGGCGGTGCGCTTGCTCCCCGCTTTTCTCTTTTGCGCAGGCAAGACTGAGCCGCCATTGTCGTCTCACCCATTCCAGCCCCCCCTCCTCCCCCTCCCTACGCTTTCACTCGCACATACAGCATGCGGCGCGCGATCGTGATGCTGTCGCCCTTGCACTTCATACGAAACATGAGGGCGACAGCCGGAGTGCGCCTGGAGTGTCCACATAATTTCTATCGCAATACTATATAATAAGTCTATCCGGCAACTGAACCGTCCCGTGGCCCATTACTGTCCGCAAAAGAAGTGACAAAATCAAACTTTCACCATAGGACAATTTGCTGCGCCACAACAATGTCTTCTTTCTTTTCTTTTGTGGGGCCGGGGCACCGAAATGCAAAAGCGCAAGGTATGTTGGCCACCATCGAATGCCTACTTTGGGCACCTAATGTAACTACCGAAAGAATATCGAAGAAAACATGAGACGCTTGGTCCACCGAGAACCATACGCAAACTGCTTGGTATATAACACTGGCGCAACAAGACTTTCCGGAGAGGTTGTGCTCAAGCAAACGCTGTGCAATTCGTCGAATCCCCACAGTGATGGCGGCAAGCCACGATAGTTTCTTTTTCTAGTCTGCTAGCCAGAAAGCGCCCAGAACTCTGCAGGCGAAAATACACTCGGCCAGAGAAAAGCGAACGCTCACCGAAGTGCGCCGCGTGGTGATCGGAGCAACACGAGAAAAACGCATGCGCTCTCGCTCCCTCTGGCAGCCCGCGAGTAGGGTAGCGAGTACAAAAATATTGAAGAGGCTCAATGTGTCCTCGCGAATAAAAGTCGAAGTAGAAAAAATAAATAAGAACGTAGTTACCTTGGCTGACTTTAGTGTCTTGACACGGATGCTTTGGCGTAGGTGGATAAAAAATTTTGATATTCTTGTATGTGTCATGACGGCCAAAATTAACTACCACAACGCTTCTTCTCATCCGACCTCACTGCTGGCTTTGTCAACTTGTCTGATAGTGTGTTGATTTGGCTTGTCTCGTTGTATGATCCGATGTAAGCCGTGCAATATTTGGTAATTTTGGTAATTTGGTAATTTGGCAATATTTGGCGTGCAATATTTATAGTAACATAAAACCCACAAAGTTCCGCAATTGAAAATCTAAAGCACAACTTTGGAAATGTCATTGCATCTTTCACATCAAAAGTTTATGAGAACTTTATACCCATAAATTTCGGAATTGACATCCATGCGCTGCGTAGATTCCGCGGCCTCCTCAAGATCCCTTGGCGAGCCCGTTCGCCATCAAAACGCCCTTGACAATTTGTGCTCGGTTGGGGCTGATTGCGTTGACTCCCGGTGCATGGGCACTGCCGCGAAATCCAGCCTGAGTTCGCAAGGTTCGCGCTGAAATGTCTTTTCTAGCGTTAAAAATACATTCTAGAGAAAATTCAGAATGACTTCCGACACCGGGAAATGCTTGGGTGGGTGGTGCATGGACAGCACGAAAAAATTTCGGGGGGGGGGGGGGGCTGAAGCCCCATAAGCCTCGCTGTCGCCGAAAGAAAAAAAAAATTAAATTATGCGGTTTTACGTGCCAAAACCACTTTCTGATTATGAGGCACGCCACAGTGGAAGACCCCGGAAATTTCGACCACTTAGGGTTCTTTAACGTGCTCCTAAATCTAAGTACACGGGTGTTTTCGCATTTCGCCCCCATCGAAATGTGGCCGCCGTCGCCGGGATTCAATCCCGCGGCCTCAGGCTCAGCAGCCCAACACCATAGCCACTTAGCAACCGCGGCGGGTGTCGCCGAGAGGAAGTGCGATAGCGCCGCCCGCTGTGGCCGTTCCCTGTACGTATTCGGTAAAAAGAATGCGTCTGTAAACCATTCTGTGCTTTTTGTTTGCCCAAGATTATTATTTGGACACTAAAATACTTTTGTTATTTCTAGAGTACTCATAAAGATGTCCAGGACGGCTCCCGCGTGGTGTTATTATTGAGCACCGGTAGCCAAACCTATCACCAGCAAGGCGCGTCACACCTCATACTACACCGGCGATGTGCTTCCGATAGATGGCGACTCCGTAAGTCCTCAGCGCCAATAATGCACAGGCGTTAAATCAGCTGCCACCTTTATTACACACTGACGCATTATTTTAACGCGACAGCGTTCAGCGCGAGACGCGTCCACCGCCTGTCGAGAAGCCCACGTCTCAGTCACGTGATGGCACACAATCATCTAAATTTATAAACGAGTTAACCTGAAAGAAAAAAAAAAGTTCGCTTTCTAGGATTTGAACTGGGCCCATCGGGTTGCTTCCTTCGCCACACAAGCAAGCTTGCAAGGAGCGGATATAAGCGGAGCTTTATATGTATGCCGTGCGGTCTTCCAAATGAAGCAGTATTTAACAATTGTTGGCTCTGCGAGTACGCACGTTGTCGCCATATAAAAAAGAACTGCGATCTGCTATTTCCCAACGTAAGGCTGTATTCGACGGCTGTTGAGTGCCACCATGTGGCTGCTGCATCCCCCCCTTGCACTCTAATTACACCGCTGTACAAAAGATGGCGCGTGACCTCATGCAAGCTTCGTTCCTCATTTCTGTCTTCAGCGTCCAGCGTGCTGTACTCAGTTCTACAATGGATAATGTGCCCGGTTCGTATTTGGCGTCGTGTGCTGGGCCATCGTCGGTACCTCATGCCGGGCCGTCTACTGAAGCGTGTGCTGGCTCACCCGTACAATGACTGCGCAAGAATAAATGCCAGTCAAAGGAACAATTAAGCTATCGCGTCATACCCTTAAAGGCGCAGCTTAAGTGTCCCCCTCTCTTTTTCAATTGCTCCTCTTCACAAATACTGTGGTTCTTTCTACCAATTGCAATGCATGGTTCTGTGTGTACACTAAATTCATTTTTCTGCTTTCGGCTCACTCGACCAACAATAAGCATATTACATTAACAACCTTCCTTCCTAACGTACGTCTCGCAAACCTATAAATTCGGTATGCGGCACATGGGACTATGAAAAAAAATATTTCGTTGAAATTCGTTAAAGAACCAGACCTGTTCCGGAGGTTGTGAATGTTGGTGATGGGTAAAATTGCGAAGGTACAGGCTTCGTTTCGTTGCATAGGTGTCTACCAGACACACCTGTGGTTTGTTTATATCGACCGTACTGCATTACATGCACGATACGTTGTACATGTTTTATGCTCGTATATTGGTGCCTACCATTGTTATATGTGTCCCCGTAGAGAATGTATTCTAAGGCTAAAAAATGAGTGTATTTTCTGTCATATCTGTAAACGAATAGCCGGGCCTGTCACTACCTGCTGTCGCGCGAGACGCATTCACGTGCTCTAACTTGCAAGGTTGGCCCTATTCCAGTTTGAGCCCGTGAATGCTACCTTACAAGTAAAGAAATTATCCACTCCACCACATCGTTTGCCTCGCTATTCTCATCTGAAAAATTCTGCCCGAAAAAGTAACATTTTATGCAACGAGGATTTGTCTTCGCGTATTAGCAGTTTGATACCGCGTGAAACTGTGTAAGCACTCAAGATAATATCATTGATTTCGAAATCTACATCGAACACCTAAGTCCTCACGACTGTTCTAGTGTAGCCATCGTCGTTGACGTTTCAAAGACAAAAGCTAGGGCTTTCTGGGGCTGAATACTTAGTCGGCTTGTGAACACCGACATCACGGCTGGCCTTTCATGCTTGACCGATTACTACGCATCCCGAGAGCAAACTGGTGAGGCGCCCTGCAGGACTATGGTCGTGTAACGTTGCCGCGTATGAAATACGAGATGCCTTGAAAAAAACACGCATGATATGTGCAGATTACATTCTTTTTGCTTCATCCGAATTCCAACAGGAGCACCTGGCAGTAATATGCCCATGGAGTGTTGAGTCACCACAAGGCTGCTTGGCATTGGCAGATTTAACCACCGCATCGTACCATTCCACTTTTGTGATCATTCTCTGACTACACCGAAAACGAGTGCGCAACCAGAAGCACATGAGCTCAGCACGCAGATAACGTACGATTTATGGACGTCGTTCTCGACTCCATTATTTGCAGTCGGTGATCCTAGACACCATTATTTCCTCGCTCTAGGCGGCTCCTTCCGATGGCCGCAAAGTTCAAAACCGGCAGCAGTGGGAGACCCTGCTGCTAAGCTCAGACAAGCGCGACGAGGTCTGGGTCGTCTAGCTAGCCGAAGCAGCCGCTGAGACCCAGGGGATCTCGGCCGTCTGCTAGGCGGAAGGAGGCTGCGTCCACCCTTCAATCGCTGCAAATAATAAAAGTTGACTCTCTCTCTCTCTCTCTTTCGCTCAAACAGTGCCTCAGCGCTGTGGGAATGGTAGGCCCACGTTAGGGAAATCCTCCTTCCTCGATGTCAAATGCCCAGCTTTCATTGATGATGAACCCTCCTCTTAGTGTTTTATTCGCCTTTCAGCTCCAGTACGACCAGATGCAGCTGCTGCATTAGTTGGGCCTCTACACAAACCTTGGGTGCTACGGACATTTGTTAACAACACGAGTCTCAATCATCCTCCTGCTGCCTCCCCACCTGTCAACAGCTAATATCACGTCTGTGCCAATTCAATGAGTCATACTAGGGCAGAACGATTCTCGTACATTTAGGAGGTGTACTGAATAGCACACTTTTCTTTCACTCCACTTCGCATATCTGCGTGCAATATTCTAGGAAGCTAGAATATATTGAGCCACTGTAGTCATACGAAAGGTAGAATCTCAGCTAAATATTGTTAACGTTCGTACCAAGCACGTTACACCTGCGGAGCAAGCAACCACATTGGGGCTCGCTGCTTTGGTTATATACCGAGAGTCTCAACGAATGATTTCGAATATTTTAAACGGTTGTGTATGGCAGATAGCACAATTTTATTTCATGATCTGGTCTACTCGAAGACGCGTACATTACTTGCGCAAGAAATGAATTGCATTATGGACTAATTCACAAAAATTCACTAAATAACTTTTAACTCACTACCTAATAGTCCATACTGCAATTTACGAATTCTAGCCGTAGAATTCGCAAGGTGGATCCACTTGGAACGAATTGTCAGGATAACACCACTTCCGAGATAATATTTCTCGAACTTTGCGGAGAAATGCATTGGCGTTCCAGTCTCTTTCCTGCGTGAATGCATAAAGCGAGGTTTTGATAAGATAATAACTGGGACGCTAGTGCATTTCTCCGCAAAGTTGGGGATTTATTATATCGAAACTGATGTCATCCTGAGAATTCATTCCAAGTGGATTAGCCTTGCGAACTCCACGACTATAATTTGTAAATCGCAGTATGGACCACAGGTTAAAGAGTTAAAAACATGACAAGAGAATTTTTGTTAATTAAATACATATGTATTTCAGTTGGTTGTGCAGGTATTTTCCGCCACTTCGAGTAGACTACCTCAGGAACAAGTATTGTGCTATCTGCCACAGGCATCCTTTAAGGCTTTTTGAAAGCGTTCGTTGAAACACCCCGTATGTTTATAAGCTGATGTACCTGTCAACAAAGGCAACGTAGCTTCTGCAGCCGTTAAGGTTATTCTGGAGCGAAATTCACGAAGCGAACTTAGGAACTAATTTTGGCATAGGAAAAATCTTACAAATAATGCGCATTCAAGAAGCTAAAACTGTTCGCAAGATCAGCAAACTTGGGATGCCCACCGCGCCAAAGGCGAGTGCCGTAGTCGAAAGAAGGCATGTCAACAAGGTAGCACAGGTGCAGGTTTATCTCTGGTGCTCGAGCTGAGGCAGGTAAGCGTTCGAATGCGCTGTCACGGCTGGTTGGCCAGAAGAACTTCAGTTTGGCCTAGTTGGTATTTACTGCAAATCATATTGACCGCAAAAAAGACGGGGACATAGGAAGACAACACATACACAGCACAGGCGGTACCGCCTGTGCTGTGTATGTGTTTTCTTCCTATGTCCTCGTCTTTTTTGCGGTCAATATGATTTGGTTGGCCAGAGGCCACAACTAATAGCCGATCATGGAACGGGCTTACATCTTTGTGGTGCGCTTTCATTTGTCATCTCAAAGTGCACTTAGCAGTTTAATAATAATAATATTTGGGGTTTTACGTGCCAAAACCACTTTCTGATTATGAGGCACGCCGTAGTGGAGGACTCCGGAAATTTTGACCACCTGGGGTTCTTTAACGTGCACCTAAATCTAAGCACACGGGTGTTTTCGCATTTCGCCTCCATCGAAATGCGGCCGCCGTGGCCGGGATTCGATCCCGCGACCTCGTGCTCAGCAGCCCAACACCATAGCCACTGAGCAACCACGGCGGGTACTTAGCAGTTTAGGAGCATAAATATATTGTCCTTGCGCCTCTGTGAAAGGCAGTAACAGAGATGCTATGCTGCGCACTGCTGCTTACTGTCTGATGGGCAGCGTTTCTTCATGCGCCCAATAGTCTGACTTTTCGTACATTTCGTGACACTCTATTGCACGTTAGCAAATAGCAGTGTAGTGTCCATCAGTGACAGTTTGTCACTGACGGACACGTTTGTCATACATCATTTTTTAGCACTGTTATATCTTTCTCTAGTTTGCATTTTCTCTCGCACATAATGCTGCGGATGACTATTTTTCCCAATGCTTTTTATGCTATAATTCTCTATGCTAGATGGAACAAAAAAAAAACGCCTAAACGTTTGTAATTATGAGAACTTGTTGCTGTTGCCCAATTACCTGTCATCTTCCATGTTTTTAGACTCAGCCTTCTATTATATAGCTCATAGTTCCAATTCAGCACGAAATCGAAGCGACGCAGTGTCTGAGCCCATGATTTTGGTCATCCTTGCTTGGTGTGTCAGCAAACGTATGCCTACGATAGACTATAATCCTGTCTATGACATGAAGCGGGATGTCAATAAGGTGACACATATAGAAAAAAGAAATACTGTATAAAACCGCGTACTACCATTGGTACGAAAATCTTGTGGACTGCTCCAACAAGAGGTGCTCTGATGCTGTGAAATAAGATACACCACATGAACAAAGCGAATAATTCCGGCAGGAGACCACACACACACAAGCATACAGACCAACGCACACATGCACACACACACGCACACACATATTGTAATAACGTGCGATCAACAAAAATGTGGAGCAGCACCACCAAGAAATGCACTTTATCAAACATCAAAGGAAATCAACAATACACTTTTTATTGATCTTAAAACTTTTTGTGCGCAAACAAACAGGGACGAAGAATAGGGGCAACACAAGGACGAGCGCTTTCTAACAACTCGTTTTGTTTTTGAAGAACTACCTGCTTAAATACCCACAGATCTGCGCAACCTAGTTAACAGAGCACGCCTATAGCGCATATGATACCCGCCGATCTGCGCGATCGAGTCAAAAGAGCAATGTCAATATTACATATAACACTTGTGATAAAAAGACGTGGACAAAAGCCACCCGGTCTTACTAAAAACAGCAAGGTGCATAAAACAACCACTAACCATACAATGCGTTAAAGATGTGATGATAGAAGCGAATTTTCTTTATCTAACAATGAAACAGAAGGAAGGCTGATGCTTTTTTTTTGTTTTTCAATCCAGTGTGCTTCCACGATTTCCCTAGCGGTTTGATTCCTATGCCTACACAAAATGTCTGTGCTAGTAAGACAAGGGGAGAAATCATGTTCTTGGCAATGCATTGCCAAATGTGTACTAGGGTGACCTTTCAGACTAGACAAGTGCTCCCTTAACCTCGTGTTAAGGCATCTCCCAGTCTGCCCTACGTACACGTGACCACACGTCATAGGAATCTGGTAAACAACGTTCTTCGTGCAATCAACAAATTGGTTCTTGCGCGGATGTTTAACACTACAATCTTTCTTTACAGCATCCTTACTTTCGAACTTCTTTTTAACCTTGGAACACACACAACCTATTTTGTTTTTCGCCGAAAATACCACTTTTACTTCATAACTACCAGCCACCTTTTTAAGTCTGTGTGAAAGGCCGTGCACATACGGAATCACTGAAACCTTGGAAGCTACATCCTTCTGCCTTTGATTCTTTGTGCATTGTCCTTTATCCTTTTTAAGTTCTTTAATTATTCTGGTGCACGACGCCAGCATCACAGCGAGCGGGTACCCAGCCTTTCTCAACCTGTCAACTGGCTCGAAAAATGCAATCTTTACAGTGTGGTGACATGACTTCAACAACGCTGACCGGAAACATGAAATGACTATCTCATTCTTCACAAGCGTGGAATGGTTTGAGGCATAGTTCATTGCGGTTTTCCAGCTCGGGGTGAGAATGACCAACACACATGTTCAGGTAGAAATGTTAACTTGACCTCAAGAAACTGTAGCTTATTATCTACCGCAGTAAATGTTAAGCCCTTGCCCAGAGAATTGAAGGCTTCTACAACCCTATTCCTGAAAGCACCCTTGTTTACAGGACAGCCTACAATCAAGCAGTCATCGACATATCTGTATACCTTACTTACTACACCTTCTAAATCTTTGGCCAACTCTCTGTCTATGCTTCCCAAAAAAATTCTACTTAGGATGGGAGCTACCTTTGACCCGATGCACACACCCCTTGCTTGTATATACGTTTCACCACAGAATCCTACACGTGTATTCGTTAAATAAAAATGCAGAAGTTCAAGAAACGATTCAACGGCCATACCGCACGTATTGCGGAATGACACCTCGTCATTCCCATTGGTTATGCGATCTTTAACACTGCACATTAGGGGCTCATGCGGTAAGGAACAGTAAAGATCTTGAATATCTATGCTGAATCCAAAGCTGCAGCTTGTACTATCTAATGGCAGACAATTCACAAGGCCTTCAGAGCTTTTCAATAAGTACGGATCCTTCACTTCTAGGGAATTCAACATTTTTTGCAGGAACTCCGCGACCAGAACTTGCCAACACCCTCGCTCAGACACAGTTGGCCTAAACGGAATTTTTGCTTGTGGGTTTTTGCCGTAAAAATATCTCCAATTTCATTCCTTTTGAGTTCTTTACACGTGACGCAAGCTTGTCTTGGTCACATTTTTTCAATAGCTCCACCGCTTTCTTTTTAACGTTCTCTGCATTCCCCTCACATTTCTTAAAGCAGTTGTTCACCGCTAGGAATGCCTTTTCTAAGTAACAATCATTTGGTACAAGAACCAGAAAGCCTTCCTTGTCTGCTTGAACAACACGCAGATTATTCTCAACCAAATACTTAGCAGTCCTATCAACATTGGGTCTGGAGAAATGTCCCAGTCGCGGTGGTCCTTGGAAACGTACTTCGACAGCCAAGGGCGTAGCCAAGGGGGGGGGGGGGGGCTTATGAGGCTTCAGCCCACCCCCCTTGAAATTTTTTCGTGCTGTCCATGCGCCGCCGACCAAAGCAATCCCCGGCGCCCGAAATCATTCTCGATTTTGTCCAAAACGCCTTTTTCACGCTCGAAAAGTCATTTCACCGCGATAATTGCGAACTCGGGCTGGATTTCTAAGCAACGCCCATGCGCCGGGAGTCACATAACGCAAGCAGCCCCAAGGGAGCACAAACTTTCAACGACGTCTTGGTGGCGAACGCGCTCGCCGCGGCATCTCGTGGGGGCCGCGGAATCTACAATCTATCATGGAATCTATGGAGCGCGTGGATGTCAATTCCGAAACTTTATGGGTATAAAGTTATAAACTTTTGATGTGAAAGGTGCATCACCATTTCCAAACTTGTGCTTTATAGTTTCAGCTGTGTAACTGCAATTGAAAATTATGTTCCCATAAGTATTTGACGCAAAAGGTTCATTAAATTTTCCAAAGTAGTACATCGGGCCATACAAACAGACAAGCCAAATCAACACACTATCAGACAGGTTGACAAAGCCCGCAGCGGGGCCAGATGAGACGAAGAGTTGTGGTGGTTCATTCGTGCCGTCATGTCACTTAAAAGAATATCGACATTTTTTTTTTCACCTGCGCCAAAGCATCCAGTGAAGACACTAAAACCAGCCAAGGTAACTACGTTCTTATTTATTTTTTCTACTTTGACATTTAATCGCGAGGACATATTGAGCCTCTGCAATTTTTTTGTTCTCGCCCCCCGACCCGCGTGCTACCAGAGCCAGCCAGAGCGCATGCGTTTTTCTCGTGTTGCCCCATGCACCACGCGGCGCCCTTCGGTGCGCGTTCGGTTTTCTCTCGCCTAGTGCATTTTCGTCTGGCAGAGTTTTGGACGCTTAAATTTCGAGCTAGCAGACGAGAAAAAGAAACATTGGTCACTCGCCGCCATCACTGTGAGGACTCCACGGATTGCACCGCGTTCGCTTGAGCGCGACCTCTCCAGAAAGTCTTGTCTCGCCGGTGCAGGATACCGAGCACTATGCGCATCGTTCTTGGTGGACCAAGCGTCTCATGTTTTCTTCGATAATCCTTTAATAGCCATATTAGTTGCCCAAAGTAGGCATTCCGTTGTGACCAACATACTTTCCTCTGCGTTTTTTAGAGCGCAGCTCTTTGGCGTCCGTTCCTGGGTTTCGCGTCGTCGTCGGCGTTGTCGTCGGCCTCGTAACCAGCTCCGCCCCCCTTTCATCCCCCCAGCGCTAGCAGCGACCGACTGATACCGCTGGATGCCGCTGACGCCGCTAGAGAGTCAAGATAACGTGACTGCATAGAACACCGTCGCCGTCATGCAGAAAGAGAAGGAAAGGGTCCCCCCCCCCCTGTTCTTGTGTGGCGGATAGGGTGCTCTTCAGTTGCCGACGCGCCGGTTATTTCACGTAGGCCCCGGCACGTCGACGAATACGTGACCACCTTCCCACGGCTAGACCTGGTTCTTAGCGCTGCGGAAGCGAGGGTATCATATTGTTTGTGTCGGCATCGGCGGCGTTGTCCCTGAAACCAACTCCGCAGCTGGGGTTGACTCACTATCGGCGTCAGCGGCATCAGTCAGTCGCTGCTATCTCTTCCCTCCTCCCTTTATCGTGTTGTCCGCTTGCTGCGCGCGCTTCTGCCCCCATCGTTTGCCGCTGGGTATACACGCCGCCCCCCTCCCCCCTCTTCCTGCGAGTCTCCGGTTGTCAAAGCGCCGGCTCGAACCTAATTCCTTTCTTCGCTCCTCCTCCAATGCAACCCCTGTGCGGTGGCAATCAGAGAGCCAGATCGGTGGCGGCGGATCTGTATATGTGCACCGCCCGAGCCGAAATTGCCGCTGCCGTTCGCCCTGTGCGGTGGCAATCAGAGAGCCAGATCGGTGGCGGCGAATCTGTATATGTGCACC
Organism: Dermacentor albipictus; assembly: GCF_038994185.2. Classification (NCBI taxonomy): domain Eukaryota; kingdom Metazoa; phylum Arthropoda; class Arachnida; order Ixodida; family Ixodidae; genus Dermacentor; species Dermacentor albipictus. Next base: position 6,826,857 of record NC_091822.1, on the reverse strand, counting down.
GCCCGAGGCGAAATTGCTGCTGCCGTTCGCCACTGCGAAATTATCTGCCAGTTCTTTCTGAGCCATGAGCGAGACGACCGATGGAAGTCCTCCGTCTGCTCCTGCTGCTGCTAAACGAGCTGCCAGAGCAGAGGCCCAGCGCCGTCGCCGTCAGAATCCAGAGGTGCGTGCCGCCGAAGCAGAAGCTTACCGTCGCCGCCATATATCAGTCTATTTCTCCGACCACAAAGCTTCCTTCATGACTGTCAAGAACTGTTAGTGGAGTCTTTGTTAAAGGAATACGTGTGAAAAAAAAATTCTGTGATAGCGCATACATGTGTTGCTCGATTTCTTTGCCTCAATCTATCGAAAAGGTGAAACAGCTTATTTGCTGCGCTCAACTTTCGCATTAGGAAGTAACGTAATCGTCGGTAATTTTTTTTTCATTACGGTGCCCCCGCCCCACAAAAGGAAAAAAAGAAAAAAACGTTGTTGTGGCGCTGCGAATTGTCGCATGGTGAAAGTTCTGTTTTGTTACTTTTTTGCGGAAAGCAATGGACCATGGGACGCCTCAGCTGCCGGATGCTCTTATTATATTATTGCGATAGCAACGATATGGACACTCTAGGCGCATTCCTGCCGCCGCCATCGCCCTCATGTTCCGCATAATGTCCAAGCGCGATGACATCGTGACCGCGCGCCGCATGCTTTATGTGCGAGTGAAACCCTGTGGGGGGTGGGGGGGAATGGGTGAGCCGACGATGGTGGCTCCGTCTTGTGTGCTCAAGGAAGAAAAGTGAGGCGCAAGCGCGCCGCCTTCCGTCGCGCGCGATGCATCGGGGGGAGTGGATGGAATGGGGGAGGGATGTAGGATTCTGTGAATCTGTGATTGCGCAACATGTTTATTTGTCTTGTTTGACCCATTATATACCGCGAGTTTTTCTTAGATACGTAGATTTATTAGATACTTATACGTATGTTTAGATATCATGTTACGAGGTTTTGTGCATACGTGCAGTGAACTTTGTTTCCAGTGGCACTTTTTTCCCCTTTATCAAGTTGTATCTTCGCATTTGTATATTCCATTGTATCTTCGCATTTCTAATGTACGAGGGCGAGTGAAATGAAAGTGAGCCTATCCACCCTGCGCGATTATGGTTCTGTTCATTACCTGCAAGGCCTGCGCGTAGCACACAGGCATCTCTCATCTACAAAAGTGACACGCAGGTGTGAGGATAAATGTTCTTTAAGGAGCTCATACGCTGAGTTGAACATGATTGCGTAACGTAATGGACGCTCCAGAAGTTGAGCAGCGTAGTGCCTTGAGGTTTTTGACTGCCTAAAGGCCAGAATACATGGATCGAATATACGACGAATAGTCGGCGTTCGACGCCCGGCGGCGTACGCACGATGCGCGGCGGCGGAGAAAACGTCGTTTGCCGCCAATCCAGCTGGCGCAGAAAAGTTCGTCGCGCGGCGACGATACCGGAAGCGGCAAACGAGCGGCGCCCCAAAGCGAGCCAATCAGGTCTCACTATCCGCCCCGACTTCCGGCTAGGCTTCCCCGCTTGTCCGTGCATCCCGATCCCGCTCTATCGTTCACGCCGGTCTCCTGCTTTTCGTACTCATGGCATCCAAAGCGGTTAATAAGTTAATAACAGCCATGGTTAGACAAGCTCACGTGCGCTACTTTCGGGTCTGCTTGCTTCGGCCGCGCGGGCGTTCAGCCACAGTACAGAGCCGCGGAGTTGCAGGTGCCGAAAGTTGTTTACCCGCCAAGTGTTGCCACAACGCATAGCATCGCCGCTTTCTTCAAACTACATCGGCACATGAATCTCTCAAACACATAAAAAACACTAGAAGTCATTTCTAAACAAAAATTTACGCGTTTTTAGAGTGTTCCGCAATTCAAAAGCGATAATAGTTGTCGTTAAAGTTCTTTTTTTGTGTCATGTGTTTCACTACAGCGCATTTGCCTCGTCTATATTTGAAGTAGTGGCTTAGCGCGAATCAAACTGCCTAGCCACACCGATAACAACGCAGCGACTCACCAGCGGCGGCCGCCGTGTCTTCGCTCGATGTAGCGCATCCCGACGAACATACGGCGTCGTGGAACGGCAGATTTTCTACCGCCCGAACTTCGTCGTGAAAGTTCGCTCCATGTATTCTGGCCTAAAGGTGTTTTCTTAAAAGAAATTAGTCACCGTATGGCTGCCGTGCACATTGAACATTGTATTTCATTGGCCACTGTGAAGCGTTAGAACAAACGGTTGAAAGGAGGGCGTGAAAGTTGCAAAGACGTTATCCGACCGGACCAAAACCATTGTGCCCCTAACATCACCCCTAACAAAATTGCAAAGATTGATGAGCTGATGACACAAGAACGGAGGATAATCATCGATGAACTGGCAGAACGTGTGAACCTCAGTCACTGTTCGGTTCACCATCACCGTTCACGCCATAATTCATAAACATCTCGGTTATCGGCTCTTGTGTGCGCAATTGATGCCCAAGATTTTGAACCACCGCCAGATAACGGAGAAATTCGACACTGCCTTTACTCATCTGATCCATTATCACAATAAGGGTGACCATTTCTTCTCTGTAATTGTGATCGGAGACGAGCCATCATGCCACTACTACGAGCCTGAAACACGGCCGCAAAGCTTACAATGGAAACATTCGAATTCACCACCCCCAAAGAATGCAAAGGCCGTCATTTCTGCCGGAAAGGTGTAGTTGACTTTTATTTTTCGATCGTCAGGGGCCATTACTGCTACAATTCGCTAAATCTTGAGAGACTATCAATTGTTTCTGATATTGTGAAACACCTGATCGGCTGCGTGTAGCAATCAAGAACACACTACGTGAAAAATTGACGAATGGGGTCATCTTGTTTCACGACAATGCCCGTCCCCACGTCGCTGATGTGGTTAATACAAAACTGGCAAAGTTCAAGCTGGAAACGCTGCAACATCCGCCATACAGCTCAGACCTGTCGCTTTGCGACTTCCACATTTTGGGGCAACCGAAAAAACTGCTCAAGGGAACCAGATTCGTCTCAGACGATGACCTGACAGTTAGTTGCAGACGTTTTGAAGCAACAAACCAAGGAGCTTTATGGTACGGAAATAACGCGACTCATTAGTCAATGGGGCAAATGTCTAAATGCTCATGGCGGCTACTTTTAAATAATGTACCCCGTTTGTCATATATTATTATTGGCTCACTTTCATTTGACTCGCCCTTGTATATTCTGCAGAACTCCTGCTTTTTATACGTGCTCCCTGTTGCGACAATAATTTCGGTGCAATTACTCAAGATACACGACCGGTGACAGCTGCTCCTGCGTAATACATTGGAACAAATGACAGCGTCATTCAGATTTTTAGCGCGACAGCGTTAAGGAGCTCGTGTCGCAGAAAAGCCGGTGTCGTGGGCATGGGCGGCGTTGGCCGTGAGCAATAAATCCCAGAAGGCACTTCATAAATAAAAAAAATCTTGCAAGATGGGCTGGTGGGAATCGAACCAGGGTCTCCGGAGTGTGAGACGATACCACTCAGCCACAAGTTTTTTTTTTCTTTATTTAAATAAAAAAATTAAAAAAAAACTCAGCCACGAGTTCGTTCCTTCAAAACGGGACAAAATCGCCTCTAGTGAATGCGGTGTTGCCCTAGAAACGTGGCGTAGAAAGTTATACTGTGGTGAATATCGGCAATTATGACCATGTAACTTACAGAAGTCGCAGTTTCACGAGTAGCGAAGTACGTTTCCACTAAATTTCTTCTGCGCTCTGCGCACACGCAGAGCCATCTTGCGGGAAACACAGAAGACCTCCACCTCGCAATGTACGGCGCTGCCCCGAGACGTGGCACGCCACTCGCCCCATGACCGCGTCCGCCTTCATGGCGCGTCGGGCCCCGGCTATCTCTGCCGATCGCGACGTTTGGCTGGCGTAGCGCGTTTGAGTAGGCGGTGCGACCGGGATACGATAACGCTATCGCGTTCCACTCTTGAAGGCGAAGCTTAAGCGTCCTCCAATTTTTTCACTGGCCATTGCATATGTACAAGAATGTAAAGAAGGATCTTGAATGACATAGTTTCATCAACATATGTGTGCTCAACTTGTTCATTTCATGGCCCTTGCATTTTTCATATAAGCGGCATGGACTGCTTTGCTGGTTTCGAACTGATGGAGTTCTATAGTTCATGTGATATTTTCTTTACTTACTGAATATCTAAAAAAACATGGAAGCATTGACATTAATTATGCTGGGCACAATTTTTTACACATACTAGTATAATATTGTTACGTAGGAAGACACGGACGAAAAGCTATTTACAAGTATATTTACAAGGCAAGACGCCGCAGTTGACCAAGAGGCAACAGCCCACGCTAGCTTCCAATCGTCGTCTTCGTCTTCTTCCTTCTCGGCTCTTCGGCATTGGGAATGCTACCCCGTAGCACTACCCCCGGCGGCAAAAGCGCCGTCCCGGAGCGACTAAAGGCTGGACTCTGAAGCAGTGTAGTAGCTCTTGAGCCTACTGACGTGCACGACATCACTAGACGCCAGAGTAGATGACGAGGTTGAGCTCACAGGAGCAATTTCATAAGTCACAGGCGTCACCTGGCGCAGCACGCGGTAGGGCCCTGTGTATCGCGAAAGGAGCTTTTCGGAAAGTCCAACGTGACGACTGGGCGACCACAGGAGCACGAGTGCACCAGGCGAAAACTGTACGTCACGGTGGCTGGCGTTGTACTGACGCTGCTGCGTGGTTTCCGAGTCCGTCAGTCGAGCACGGGCAAGCTGGCGGGCATGATCAGCGAGGGCGATGGCGTCGCGCGCATACTCGGATGTTGAGGTCGCAGCAGGAGGAAGTACCGTGTCAAGGGGCAAGGTCGGTTCGCGACCATAGAGTAGATAAAATGGAGAAAGTCCGGCGGTGTCGTGCCAGGAAGAATTGTAAGCGAAGGTGACGTAAGGAAGGGCAACGTCCCAGTCGTGGTGGTCCTTCGGAACGTACTTGGACAGCATGTCGGTAAGAGTACGGTTTAAGCGCCCTGTTAGGCCATTGGTTTGAGGATGGTATGAGGTAGTCAGCTTGTGTTGAATAGAGCAGGAACGCACAATGTCGGCGATAACTTTCGAGAGGAAGTTACGACCACGGTCAGTAAGCAGCTGCCGCGGGGCGCCATGCACTAAGATGATGTCACGCAAGAGAAAGTCCGCGACGTCAGTGGCGCAACTGGGAGGTAGAGCCCGCGTGATAGCGTATCGGGTGGCGTAATCAGTTGTGACGGCTACCCATTTGTTCTCAGAGGATGACGTGGGAAAGGGACCGAGGAGGTCTAATCCAACACGAAAAACGGTTCCACAGGGACGGTGATCGGTTGGAGATGACCGGAAGGTAGCACCTGAGGCGTCTTCCGACGCTGGCAGGGATCACAGGCAGCAACATAACGTCGGACGGAGCGAGCAAGACCAGGCCAAGAGAAGCGGCGGGGGACGCGGTCGTACGTGCGGGTTACGCCAAGATGTCCTGCAGTGGGTGCGTCATGCATCTGAAAGATCACAGTCTGTCGTAGATGGTTTGGCACGACAAGAAGAAGACCAGGGCCATCAGGGAGGAAGCTCCTTCGGTACAGAATGCCGCCCTGGAGGACATATCGGCGAACGGATGCGTCGGTAGGTGTAGAGCGCAGACGCTCGATGAGTACTCGCAGCGATAGGTCTCGGTACTGCTCATCGGCGATGTTAGCGAAGGCAGACACAGAGAAAATGCCGTCGGCGGTACTACTGTCGGCGTCATCAGGCTCGTCTACCGGGTAGCGAGACAGGCAGTCAGCGTTCTTGTGTAGTCGGCCAGATTTGTAGGTGACAGAGAACGAATATTCTTGGAGGCGTAAGGCCCAGCGACCAAGTCTTCCTGAAGGGTCTTTCAATGAGCATAACCAACAAAGCGCATGATGGTCTGTGATAACGGAAAAGGGTCGGCCATATAAGTATGGGCGGAACTTCGCAACCGCCCAAACTAGGGCCAGACACTCACGCTCAGTGATGGAATAGTTGCGCTCCGCGGGCGAGAGGAGCCTGCTGGCGTAAGCGATAACACGGTCGTGGCCACGCTGGCGTTGTGCCAGTACTGCGCCAATTCCGTGACCGCTGGCACCAGTACGGACTTCGGTAGGCGCAGAAGGATCGAAATGGGCCAGAACGGGAGGCGTTGTGAGAACATCGATGAGAAGCGAGAATGCAGAGGCCTCGTTATCGCCCCACTGGAAAGGGGCGTCTTTTTTCAAAAGCTCGGTTAGTGGTCGTGCTATGGCCGCGAAATTTTTGACGAAACGGCGGAAGTACGAGCAAAGGCCGATGAAGCTACGCACATCCTTGACACACTTCGGAACAGGGAAGTGCGTAACAGCATGGATCGTGCCTGGGTCCGGTTGCACTCCGTTCGCGTCAACGAGATGTCCAAGGACGGTAATCTGGCGACAGCCGAATTGGCACTTCGATGCGTTGAGTTGCAGACCGGCTCGCCGAAAAGCGTCCAGGACTGCTGAGAGGCGCTCGAGGTGCGTAGCGAATGTTGGGGAGAATACTATAACGTCGTTCAAGTAGCACAGGCACGTGAACCATTTGAAACCGTGAAGAAGGGAGTCCATCATGCGTTCAAAAGTGGCAGGAGCGTTACATAGGCCGAATGGCATCACCTTGAATTGATAAAGACCGTCGGGTGTTACAAAGGCAGTCTTCTCGTGGTCGAGATCATCCACGGCAATCTGCCAATAGCCGGAGAGAAGGTCAATAGAGGAGAAATAGCGAGCACCGTGGAGGCAGTCAAGGGCGTCATCAATCCGAGGTAGGGGATACACGTCCCTTTTGATAACCCTGTTAAGGTGCCGATAATCCACGCAAAAGCGCCATGAGCCATCCTTCTTTTTTACCAGCACAACCGGTGACGGCCATGGACTACATGATGGTTCAATAATGTTCTTGGCAAGCATTTTGCGAACTTCGGTGTGAATCACTTGACGCTCGAACCCGCCGTGGTTGCTCAGTGGCTATGGTGTTGGGCTGCTGAGCACGAGGTCGCGGGATAGAATCCCGGCCACGGCGGCCGCATTTCGATGGGGGCGAAATGCGAAAACACCCGTGTACTTAGATTTAGGTGCACGTTAAAGAACCCCAGGTGGTCGAAATTTCCGGAGTCCTCCACTACGGCGTGCCTCATAATCAGAAAGTGGTTTTGGCACGTAAAACCCCATAATTTTTTTTTTCACTTGACGCTCAGCCGGTGATACTCGATACGGGCGGCGATGAATAGGATGGGCGTCTCCGGTATTAATGCGATGTTTAACAGCTGTTGTTTGAGCCAAAGGACGATCGGTAAAGTCAAAAATATCTTGGTAGGAAATCAGAACGCGGTAGAGCGCACGAGCGTGCTCGGACGGCATGTCGGGTGCAATCATTTTCTGTAAGTTGGCGATGGTACAAGTTGCCGACTGCGATGGTAGAGGAGGATCGGTTGAATTATCGTCTACTGAAATCGATCCTACAGAGTGATCCTCGAAAGAGCAAAGTTGGGCCAGAGACATCCCGCGTGGCAGCACTTGTGTCGTCAGGGCAAAATTGACCACTGGCAGGCAGACGCAATTCGCCGTAATAGATAAAATAGTATGAGGTAGTGTGATCCCGTGTGTAAGGAGGACGTCTTGCCTAGGAGCCGCGATGTAGTGACCGTCGGGCACTGGTGGGGATGACACGAAGTCAACGTAAGTCAGTGCCGAATGTGGCAAGCGAACGAAGTCGACGGAACTGAGGCGAGGAAGGTGTTGTTCAGCGGGATCCAGAACAGGCAGGTCGAGGCGGAGAGTACTGGCGGAGCAAGCGATGAGAGCAGAATGTGCGGAGAGGAAGTCGAGGCCGAGGATGATGTCGTGGGGACTGTGAGCGATGACTGTGAAGAGCACGGTAGTGGAGCGATCGGCGAAGGAGACGCGGGCGGCACACATACCAATTACGGGGGCTGTTCCGCCATCGGCGACACGGACAACAGGCGTCGTGGCGGGCGTGATTATTTTCCTCAGCCGGTTACGAAGATCCGCGCTCATTACCGACAAATGCGCCCCAGTGTCTATGAGAACTGATACAGGAACACCGTCGACTTGCACGTCAAGAATGTTCAGATGAGTGGGCAACGTCAGGAGAGGATTTGGCGGCGTAGGGAGCAATGCAGCATCACCGCGAGGCGCTGCATCGTCTAGTTTTCCGGCTGGGAGCGGCGTCCGAAGGGAGTCGGCGAATAGGAACGACGGGGCTAGGGGGAGCGAGATTGTCGTCGTTGGGGCGAAGGCAAACGAGAATAGGAGCGGTTCGGCGCAGGAGAATCGGTGGCGGCTTTATCTGAGCGGGCAGCATAGGGACGAGAAAGGCCACCTGGGGGGGCGAGAGTAGGCAGTATATGTAGACTGGTTCAGGGAACTCCAGCGACTGCGGCAGTGCCGAGAAATGTGGCCAATTCGATGGCAGTGAAAACAAATAGGCTTGTCGTCTGCAGTGCGCCATTCAGAGGGGTTGCGGAAACGTGGTGGGTAAGAAGGTGCGGGACAGGGTGGAATCGAAGATGCCGGGTGGGGATCAGGGTGATGGGCCGAGCAGATGGTGTGAATACCCATGTTGGCGAACTCCTGGCGGACAACTGCCTGGATCAGGGAAACAGTGACTGCAGGTGCATTGGAGGGGCTGGAGTCGAACGCAGCCGGACAGGCGGCCTCGATCTCACGCCGGATAATCCTGGTAACATCGCCAGTGTTGTTGGGACGAGGAGCGTCGGCACAGGAAGATGTCGCTGGGGTGTTGGGCAGACGGGCAAACAGTTGGTCGATACGTCGGCTTTTAGCGAATTCCAGGTGGCGGCACTCTTTTATAACTGTATCCACCGTCGCCATGTTGCTGAAAACGAGCAAGTACAGGTGTCATAGGAAATCCCTTTGATCATGTGGGAAACCTTGCCTCACTCAGTCATGTGTGCGTCAACATTGCGGCACAGAGCCAAGACGTCCTGAATGTACGTGACGTAGGGCTCCATTGACGTCTGCACACGACCGGAAAGCGCCTTCTGCGCGGCAAGTTGGTGACCGTAGGGGTAGCCAAACAAGTCTCGGAGCATTTGCTTATGTGAATCCCAACTGGTGAGCTCATCTTCCTGCATCCTAAACCAAACTCGAGGTGTGCCACTGAGGTAAAAGACTACGTTGGCGAGCATGATAGCAGGGTCCCACCGGTTAATGCGGCTGATGTCTTCATACAGGCTGATCCAGTCCTTCACGTCTTCCCCATCTTTGCCCGAGAATACGCCAGGATTACGAGAAACGGGGAGAGATATGTAGGTCGTCGAAAAGGCAGCAGGTGTCGGAGTCGGCTGAGTCAAGTTGTCACCGGAAGCCATGAAGGAAGACATACCGTCCACTGCGAAGCCCCCTGACGAGGTACAGGGAACGTCCACCTCCACCAGATATGTTGCGTAGGAAGACGCACACGAAAAGCTATATACGAGTATATTTACGAGGAAATACGCCGCACTTGGCCAAGAGGCAGCAGCTCGCGCTATCCACTAATCGTTGTCGCCGTCTTCACATTGCTCGCCTCTTCGTCATCTCAAATACTGTTTCGCAGCAGTATATTGACACGTGTACTTATCGTTATCGGGCGACACGTTTTGCCGCCTAGCAAATGTTATCGCACAGCGCGGTACACGCCTGCATTTATCCGAAGTTTCTGGAAAGTTGTCGATGCTTCTATCCGCTGTCTGTTGTAACCGAACCTTGTGGGCACAGGTTCGCCCAATAAAAAGCTAGTTTTGCCTTTCACAGTATTGCTACTGTGTTCATTGACGTCACGACCACGTGACATCTGGTGGAGGTGCTTTTCGTTCATGTACCGGACGCCCCCGACAAGCCGTGATCCAAGCCCGGACCGCAAAGAGAACACCAACGTAGTCCCGGAGCATCGAGCAAGCCGCCGTCTTCAACAGCTGCCCCCGGAGCACGGACTTCTACCTGAGAAGACCAAGAAGATTGTGGCCAAGGCAACCCCAATGGCAGCCCCAGCGTCCCCCATCGTGCTGCAGCAGCCCAGCGAACCTCCGACGTTCCGCGGATCAACAATCGAGGACCCGGAAACCTGGCTTGAGACGTATGAGAGGGTCGCTACGTTTAACAGTTGGGACAGCGACGACAAGCTGCGGCATGTCTGTTTCGCACTGGAAGACGCCGCCAGGACCTGGTTCGAGAATCGGGAAGCCACCTTAACGACGTGGGACCTGTTCCGAAGCGGCTTCTTGCAAACGTTTACAAGCGTCGTACGAAAAGAGCGAGCCCAAGCACTACTAGAAACCAGAGTGCAGCTGCCAAACGAGACGATCGCGATCTTCACGGAGGAGATGGCCCGTCTTTTCCGGCATGCCGACCCAGAAATGCCAGAGGAGAAAAAAGTCCGCTTCCTGATGCGGGGTGTTAAGCAAGAACTTTTCGCAGGACTTATCCGTAACCCGCCGAAGACCGTTGCTGAGTTTTCTGCAGAGGCATCGACGATCGAGAAAACTCTGGATATGCGCACCCGGCAATATAACCGCCAGGGGCTCACGCCGCAGTACGCCATCCAAGGACTGGATTCCGACAACCTTCAGGAGACCATCAGGGCCATTGTGCGCGAAGAACTGCGCAAGGTCCTGCCTTCGTCGCAGCCCCAAGTGGCTCCGATCGCCGACATCGTGAAAGAAGAGGTGCACCGATCACTTGGAGTTCCCGAGCTGCAACCACAATTACCGCAGCCCCAGCCAGAAACGATGACATACGCCGCCGTCGCACGCCGTCAGGGTCCCCCTCCGCGACCACGCCAGGGCCCTGCAACGACGCAATTCCGTCGTCCGCCGCCGCCACCGACAGCGCGCCCACCCGTCGCCCAGCGGAGCTACCCGAGGAAGACCGACGTTTGGCGCGCTCCTGACCACCGCCCGCTCTCCTACCATTGCGGGGAAGCGGGTCACGTGTACGGACGATGTCCATACCGGGAAAAGGGACTGCGAGGTTCCGCCGTCAACGCTCCGCGCCCGCAGCAAGGTTAACGTCCTCGCGATATCGCTGACTACCTCGCGGCTACTCAGTGGAGCTCTCGACGACCGTCGCGTTCACCATCACCAGGCCGCTACCTGTCGCCGCAGCGCCGACCATACACTGGCCCAACTCGGGGCCGGTCAGCGAGCCCATATCCCGAAAACTAAAAGCAGCAACCGATGGAGGTGAGGTTGCTGTCCGTCGAACTGTCGAAGATCCTCCGCCGCCGACGAAGACGCCGAAGAAACTACCTCGACGACATAACGACACGCCGCCGTCCCGACGAAGTCTGGAAGGAAAGAATGCGACGACGAAAGACGACCTGACGACGTCACATACCAGCCACAGGTCAATGCGACGCAGTCGTGATCCGACGCCAAGACCGAACTGTAATGCAAGACAAAGAGCCACCGACCTCGACGTGCTTCTCCACGGCCACGCAGTCACCGCCTTAGTCGACACAGGGGCAGATTACTGCGTCATGAGTGGACACATCGCCGCCCAATTGAAGAAAGTTAAGATTACGTGGAAAGGCCCTCAAATTCGTACCGCCGGAGGACACCTCATAACGCCGACTGGAATGTGCACGGCAAGAATTACCATACACGACCGGACTTACCCTGTCACCTTCGTTATTCTCCAACAGTGTTCACGAGACGTCGTTCTCGGCATGGACTTCCTGAACCAACACGGCGCAGTCATCGACGTGAAGTCGAAGTCAATAACTCTGTCGGAAGACCATGCGATACCGTCGGAGAACCCTCGTAGTCACCACGCCTTGAGTGTGCTAGAAGATCAAGTGAGCATCCCGCCTCGCTCCAGCATTGTTATTTCGGTCGGCACCGAAACACCCGCTGACGTAGAAGGTGTCATTGGAGGCGACCAACGTCTACTGCTAGACCGTGAAATTTGCGTCGCAAGAGGGATCGCTCGACTGCACGGAGGAAACACGAAAGTGTTGCTGACAAACTTTAGCCAGGGGTTCAAGCACATCAACAAGGGCACGACGATCGCATGCATCGAGGAAATTCTGGAAAACAGCAATGCGTTTGTCCTCTCGGATTCCGGCGCATCTACCCCGACGACCATGGTTGCCGAACCAGACTACGACATTAATCCAAGTCTCCCCGTGATTAAGCAACAGCAGCTCAGAAGTCTGTTCCGGCGATACAAAAGCTGCTTTTCAACGTCATCGAGGCTTCGACAAACACCAGTCGCCAAGCATCGCATAATCACCGAGGAGTACGCTCGACCACTTCGCCAGAGCCCTTACCGAGTTTCGCCGCGAGAACGTGAAGCTATAAGAGAACAAGTCGACGAAATGCTGCGCGACGACATCATCCAGCCGTCGAAAAGCCCGTGGGCATCCACTGTTGTCCTGGTGAAGAAAAAGGACGGAACCCTTCATTTCTGCGTCGATTATCGTCGTCTGAACAAGATCACGAAGAAGGACGTATACCCTCTCCCACTGATAGACGACGCATTGGATCGGCTCTGCAACGCTAAATACTTCTCGTCGATGGACCTCAAGTCTGGCTATTGGCAAATAGAAGTCGACGAAAGAGATCGTGAAAAGACCGCCTTCATCACCCCAGACGGCCTCTACGAGTTCAAGGTTATGCCATTTGGACTGTGCTCGGCGCCTGCAACGTTCCAGCGCGTAATGGACATGGTTTTAGCAGGATTGAAGTGGCAGACCTGTCTCGTTTACTTGGATGACGTCGTTGTATTCGCCGAAAAATTTGACGATCACCTTAGGCGGCTTGCCACAGTACTAGAGGCCATCAAGTCATCAGGGCTCACTCTGAAGCCAGAAAAGTGCCGCTTCGCTTACGATGAGCTTCTATTCCTAGGCCACGTCATCAGCAAATCCGGAGTACGCCTCGAACCGCAGAAAACAGCTGCCATCGCAAAGTTCCCGCAGCCCATCGACAAGAAGGCAGTGCGTAGATTTCTTTGCATGTGTGCCTACTACAGGCGATTTGTCAAGGACTTTTTACGCATCGCTGAGCCGCTGACACAGCTAACTAAATGTGACGTCGAGTTCAAGTGGGAAACGCCACAGGCCGATGCATTTCAAGAACTCAAACGACGCATGCAGTCGCCGCCGGTACTTGCGCACTTCGACGAGTACGCCGATACAGAAATCCATTCTGACGCCAGTAGCCTAGGCCTCGGTGCCTTCCTAGTCCAGAGAAAATATGGACATGAACACGTGATAGTTTACGCTAGCCGATCATTGTCAAAAGCAGAAGGCAATTATTCTACAACCGAAAAGGAATGCCTCGCCATCGTTTGGGCCACAGCGAAATTGCGCCCTTACCTTTATGGCAGGCCATTCAAGGTGGTCAGCGATCATCACGCCTTGTGTTGGCTAGCTAACCTAGAGGACCCTTCAGGACGGCTGGCACGGTGGAGCCTCAGGCTACAAGAATACGACATCACTGTATCCTACAAGTCCGGACGAAAACACTCAGATGCCGATTGCCTATCCCGCGCCCCCATTGACCCGCCGCCGCAAGATGACGAGGATGACGACGCCTTCCTTGGAATAATAAGCGCGGAAGGCTTCGCCGAACAGCAACGAGGAGCCTCAGAGCTAAAAGCCCTAGTCGAGTATTTGGAAGGGCACACCGACGTTGTCCCAAGGGCATTTAAGCGTGGATTATCTTCGTTCACGCTTCAAAACAACCTACTCGTGAAGAAGAACTTCTCACCAGTCCGCGACAACTACCTTTTTTTTTAATTGCGACAGCGTGCCTTCTGGCATAAAGAAATGTTTAAACATGTAAATACACTCCGGATTCGCGGAAGAAGTCAAGCAATGTCCGGTGGTGGGGCCCCAAGATCCAACTTTCTACGTCTGGTGGCCGACCTGGGGGTGGTCCACAGCGAAGCAGGTGCTTCTGGCGGAGGGCGTGTAGAGAAGGGCAAGTCCAGAGGAGGTGCCCAGTGTCCACCTCGCAGACAGGAGCGGGACAGAAGGGGCAGGAATCACTCATGGAGGCACGGTACTGTGCCGACCACGACCAGGTTATCGCAGGGGTGAGGGCGACACGGAGGCTTAACCTTCGTAACAAGACCTCTTCCCAGCGCGCTAGGCCGCCGGGGAGGTCGGTGCCACACGGTGGGATAAGTGCTCGCGTGGCGCGCCGAAGGTGTTCTTTTTCTGCGAGGAGCTTTGTCTCCGGAGAGATGGGGGCCAGTTGAAGTGGACGCGAAGGTTTGTTGTGGCTCGCTGCATCCACTAAGGATTGTGTGGGATGCGCATTGCGACGTATCCATTGTACACGTACTGTAACGGATAATTTCTCCACTGTGTCCTGAATCTCCTGTGCCAAAACGCCGGAATTCAGAACACGCCGCAGACAACGGATGGCAGCTGAGGAATCGGTGAAGATATCAATGTGTCTCCTAGACGGCGGAAGCAGCGGACAGAGGATGGATACTGCGTCTCGGATTGCCAAGAGCTCCGCCTGTGTCGACGGCCAGGCAGGGGAGCAGGCATACGAGCAGGTTGCGATGTCTGACAATATTTCAGGACAAGCGATAGCCGTGGTGACGTGATCATCACTCACACTAGCGTCGACATAGGCTACATGTCTGCACGAAGAGCTTGCACTCGTAGCTGATGGGCTATTTGCTATCATACTCGACTCTCTAAGGTGGCCGATGGATCGTGTGTGTATGCGAGTCAGAGGCCGATTGTCCGTAACTTGCTGATAAAGCCATGGTGGTCGTGGCGAGCAGGAATCGCAGGGTATCACTGAACCGTCTGCCATATACTTCTCAAGAGCTGCAGCTTCAGGGATATTATGGCACTTTGCAGAACGAGCTTGGCGACGCTGGTGGACCAGTTCGTCTAGCGTATTTAATTGCGCTTCGGCCTGGAGTGCGTGAATGGGTGTAATTTGTGGGAGGCCCGTAATAACCCGCATTGCTGCTCGATTGATAGATTCCAAGCGGTCCCACTCTGCTCGTGTCATGTGGTGAAACTGGGCTTGGTATATCAATCTTGGCTGTAGCACAGTACGTATGAGGAGGCGGGCAATGGTGGTTGTGGCACCACCTGACTTTTGAGAAATCCTACGAATGAGGTGCAGCATTTGGGATGTCTTCTGACGTGCTGTGCGAATCCAGGGGCCGGCGGAGCCGGAATCGTACAAGTCCAGGCCGAGGACTCGGAGTGAGTTGACGATTGGAATTCTGTTTCCGTGCAAGAGAAGGACGATAGCGGTGGTGTTGAGCGCACGGCGGCCGCGCGCATTCGCGACCGGAAGCAGAGCCGTCTTTTCAGGCGACAACGTAAGCCCCAGAAAAGAACACCATTGATCAGTAATCGTAAGAGCGAGCTGCAACCTTGTGGCTTGCATTTGGAGAGACGGGTGAACAGTCCAGACTGTGATGTCATCCGCATAAATAAGTGCGTGCAGGTCAGCAATGTCGCCCAATCGCCATGCCAAGGGTAGGAGGCTAATGTTGAAAAGTATGGGGGCCAGCACTGACCCTTGCGGTACACCGCGATGTGGGCGAAATGATCCCACATTCTCCTTGTTGATGCGTATGGCGAATTCACGAGATGTAAGAAAGGTGTGAATAAACTTGCATATGTGGGCGGGTAAGTGAATCCAGCGTAGCACTTCAACGAGGGCAGCGTGGTTGACGTGGTCGTGTGCTTTGTGCACATCCATGCCGAGCAGGGACCTCACTCGGGTCGATCGGCCACCAATCAAGACCATAGAGGACCAGTGACCTAGGCCGTCTTCTGCGCCAAGGTGGGGGCGGAAGCCAACTTGCGACGGGTGGTACCAGTGATGTACGTCTAGCCACCACTGGAGACGGTTAGCCACCATGCGTTCCAACAATTTCCATAATGTACACATAAGAGAAATTGGTCGAAGATTTGATATGTTGTCATGAGGTTTGCCGGGCTTTGGGATGGCGATTATAGCTGCTTGCAGCCAGTGCTCCGGTACTTCTCCTGACAGCCATGCAGCGTTTAACGAATTAAGAACATCTTCCAAAGTGGCTCCTTCTAGGTTTTTAAACGCTTCATAGGTCACGCCGTCAGGACCCGGGGCAGTCTTCAATTTGGCTTGGTCTATTGCAGCGAGAAATTCAGCCACCGTGAACGGAGACTGCATCCCAGCGATAGCGTGAGCTGATGGGAGTGCCCTTGCACTCGGCGGAAGCGTAAATGGGGCGGAGACCACAGGTGGCCGCGTATCATAACCGGGAAATAATGCCTGCGCTATGTCAAATGCAAAGGCGTCTGCGGTCTTGCCAGACGCGAGGCACGCGCTGGAACCCGGGTCAGGAGAGCGTCCACCAACTTCCATTGCTCGGAACGTTCTCCAAATTGAGGCGGCGCTGGTGGTTGGACCTAGCGAAGAACACCAGGCCAACCAGCGTTGACGTGAGAGGCGGCGTTCGTGGCGTCTAGCTGCTGCTGTCAGCTGACGGTGGCGGAGTTGAGCCTCCACGGAATCTGGGTGTCGGCTGGCATGAACCTCTGCTTGGCGACGCTGTGCCCAAAGCTGCAGGAGTCGAAGATCTGGCGCCGGACGAGATTCCTCGACCCATGACGTTAAAGTGGCTGTTTTGACCGCCGATTGTAACATTGGGATGGGGTCGCATAGAGGGGCAAGAGCGTCCCTTGATAACGAAGCACGAAACGTGTCCCATTCGATCACCCTACATTGACGACGGAGGCGGTCAGTTTTCTGAGGGGCTAAGCAGAGCCGAATGGGATGGTGATCACTCCCCCAGCAGTCCGGTTCCCGATGCCAGGTAACTGTCTGATGGCCCAACCACCAGGCCAGGTCCGGTGAATACGCTGGCATTCGTGGGTGGGTGCAACGTCGTGTAGGCATGGATACGTCATTAATGAGATTAAAGTTGTTCTGGGTGAGAGTATCAAGGAGGAGACGTCCACGTTCACTAGACACATAGTACCCCCACTCACGGTGAGGAGCATTGAAATCACCGACGATGAGAATAGGACAGCCAGGATGATGCCGACGAAGCCAGGTGATCCACCCTAGACGAAGACGGGGCGCCTGTCCCGAGTGAGGACGCACATAACACGACACAAGCACAACAGCACACTGAGAGAGTTGCACCTTTACAGCCACGACCTCTTGCCACGCAGTGCACCATGTCACCATAGGTATAGCCGTCTGAACGAGGGAGGTACGAACATATATAGCTGCTTTGCCTGGTTTGTCACCCGACAGGCGCGCACGGCGATCTGGGATGGAAGGTGTTGCGTAGCTAGTAAACCCCGAGATTCGAGGAAGAGAGTTCTGCTCCTGCAGAAGGAACGCCCAAGCTCGAAGTGAGCCCAAGCGAATGCGTTCTCGGAGCTCGCCAACCTTGTCAGCGAGACCCCGACAGTTCCACTGAATCACATATGAAGGCGGGTTGGAGGCCATTGCGGTAGCCATCATAGTAAGTGCTCCGCAAGGGTGGCAGTTAGGGCCTGTAGCTGTTGCACAACATAACGCAGAAGCGATGCCGGGTCGGAGGCGAGTTTAGGCGCAGGTTGACGCACAGACGCAATACCTGACGCCGGCACTGGTGAATGACATTTATGAGGCGTTTGTGCCGCCGATGACCTATTTGTTGTCGACGAAGTGTTCGCAGTGACAAGGCGGTTGCGGCGAGAGTTGAGTTTGGATAGTTCCGTTTGCAATTTTTCGATGTTGCGATCGATGTCAGCCAATTCCTTTTGCAGTTCCTCCTGGGCCGTTGAAGACGCACGATGCCTGTGGCGAGTCCGGCTAGTAACATCGCTGTAAGTTGCCTGAGGAGTAGATACCCCCTTAGATGATGAGGGGTCGTCTTCCTCGATGGCTTCATCCTCTTCTGTTAGCGGAGCGAAGCGGTTGGGAGACACCAACAGGTCCTGGGTATGTGGAGTAGGGCGAAAAGTGCGAACGCCGCGTTTACTTTTCTGAGCCTTACGTTTCGTTGGGAAAGCGCGATCCGTTATTGAATGGTCATTGGATTTGCATAGACCACATCGGAATGCTTGGGAGCTGTTTGGCTCATTTGTCTGCACCGGAGCCGGGTTAGGGCACGATGCACGCATGTGGCCTTGTTGTAGGCACTGGTAACAGTATACTACGCTTGGGCGGTATGAACGAGGTCGAAGGACGCACCCATTGTAGATAAACCGTTTGGGTGGGGTAGCGGGTCCGGAAACTGTTATCAGGCATGTGCGACCACGTCCTAGGTAGCGGGCTAGCAGCACATGATGAGTGTCACAAGTCAAAGTATCACGTAGAGTTTCCGGCGGTTCGTCGGGATCGACCCCTGTTACCACGTAGCGAGAGATGTCCGTGCCAGAGAGCAGGTATGCTTGAACGGGCAAGACGCGTCCACTGGGAAGGGTGATTGCTGTCAATGTGCACAAGGCACACACTTTCTCTAAGGACGGCACCCACACCGACACCGTGTTGGAGGCCCGGTGATACGTGTAGCCTGAGAAGCCCGTCGCAGTGACGCAAGAAGCGAGCGTTTTCTGAAGGGTCGTCGTAGGGATGTCTTCTATGTTGTAGCCTTCCTTTGGACGGATGGCAACTTTGTACGATGCAGGGGGGCTGTTAGACAGGCGTGCCGGGAGAGCATCTGGATTCAACAGACACGGACGCTTCTGGACAGTAGCACCTGACGAGGCAAGCACTGGAGACGCGCCCGGTGATGCAGCGTTGCACAGAGACGCCTGTGTTCGCGAGTCCCCTACCTCGTCTTCCATCGACTCTTCGTTGGTGGCGGTAACCGACTCAGCAGCAGGAGTAGTCGCCATGATCTCCACAGCTAACTGCTGCCGCAGCTGCTCTTTCTTGCGCGGCGTTATTGCGCCTTGGCGGGAACGCTGTTCACGCGATGAGGCGACTAAGCCTAAAGCGCTCTGACTCACTTTAGGCGACGCTGTCTTGCCCCCGGGAGCATCCCGGGGGCCGTCGATGGCTCGGTTCGGTGCCACAGGTGGACTGGCTGCGAGGAGCGGCCAGAGGTGGCGGAATTTCACAGTTCCAAAGGGAAAAAGCACTTCAAAAGCCGGAGCTGCAGGAACACACGTCCGACGAAATCAAGCGCTTGCAGCGCCCCCGCGCCAACTACCGTCTTGTTGTTCCGTCGGCGCTACGTCCAGAAGTACTGCACGCCCTACATGACGATCCGACCGCTGGGCACCTCAGTTTCTCCCGGACGCTATCGAGGATACAAGAAAGGTATTACTGGCCGCGCCTAACCACCGATGTCGCCCGTTACGTCAAGACATGCCGCGACTGTCAGCGACGCAAGACACCGCCGACAAGACCAGCGGGATTACTACAGCCGATCCAGCCTCCTTACCGACCTTTTCAGCAGATCGTAATGGACTTGTTTGGACCGTTTCCGACATCAGCTTCCGGAAATAAGTGGATTGTCGTGGCGACGGACTATCTCACCCGCTTCGCTGAAACTAAAGCTCTACCGAAAGGCAGCGCAGCCGAAGTGGCGAAATTTTTCGTCGAGAACATCCTGTTGCGACATGGTGCTCCAGAAGTCCTCATCACCGATAGAGGAACAGCTTTCACAGCAGAGCTCACCCAAGCCATTCTGCAATACAGCCAGACAAGCCACAGGAGGACAACTGCCTACCACCCGCAGACGAATGGTCTCACAGAGCGCCTCAACAAGACCCTCGCCGACATGCTAGCAATGTACGTCGACGTCGAGCACAAGACGTGGGACATGGTCCTGCCGTACGTGACCTTTGCATACAACATGGCGGTGCAAGAAACAACACAGATAACGCCATTTAAGCTGGTTTACGGCAGGAACCCGATGACGACGCTCGACGCCATACTGCCGCACGTAACTGACGAAGAGAATGCTGACGTCGCTAGCTATCTCCAGCGCGCCGAAGAAGCCCGACAGCTCGCCCGCCTGCGGATCAAGAGCCAGCAGAGGACCGACAGCCGACACTACAACCTCCGACGACGCTTCGTCGAGTACCAGCCTGGCTACCGTGTTTGGGTATGGACCCCGTTACGCCGACGAGGACTCAGTGAGAAACTACTCCGACGCTATTTCGGACCCTACAAGGTCATCCGACGTATTGGCGCTCTGGACTATGAGGTCGTGCCAGACGGCATTTCGCATTCACAGCGGCGCCGCGCACGATCTGAAGTGGTCCACGTGGTGCGCCTTAAACAGTTTTACGGACGCTGACGAACTTCGTCATTTTTGTTCTTTTCTTTGCTACGAGCAGTGGCGTAGCTGGTCGTCTGGCACCCGGGGCCCATAGGTCTTCTGTCGCCCCCCTCCCCGGGTGTAGCCGGCGGAAAGAGGGGTGTCTTCAGACGTATATGACACACCCCCCCCCTCACTGACCCCTTGCACCCGGGGCCCCCGGCCCCCCGGCCCCCCCTGTTGCTACGCCACTGGCTACGAGTGCTCTTGTTGATTACTTTTGTTTGTTTGCAGCATCGGGTCGATGCTTTTAAGAGGGGGGTAATGACACGTGTACTTATCTTTATCGGGCGACACGTTTTGCCGCCTAGCAAATGTTATCGCACAGCGCGGGACGCGCCTGCATTTATCCGAAGTTTCTGGAAAGTTGTCGATGCTTCTATCCGCTGTCTGTTGTCACCGAACCTTGTGTTATGTGATATAATCGCTTGACGCGAATGATGTAGAACTTTGTAGAAGGCATGCGGATCCCAACGATTAGTCTGGAACATTCGACGACTGCTGTATAAAAGCAGACGCGCCAAACCCCACCGATGATTACACTTCGCTTCTCTGAGACAGGACGTGTGTTGAGTGAAGTACTGCACAACACTGCGAGTAATAAACGTGGCATAAATCATGGAATTGCGGACCTCACTGAGGTGCGACGTAATGCTCGCGGCATTTCTCTTGCACTTACTGTTAAATTACCATTAAATGTTTTCCCTCCCCATGTGTACGGTAACAAATCAGGCGCGTCCATGGTTAACTCCTTGCCTTTCGCACTTCCATTGTCTGCCCTTTTCTTTAGTATGTTGCACTTTTTTGTGTCGGTGGCATGCCACAGCTCTCACAGGACGATGTACAAAATGAAAGAAACCTCGCTGCGCTAGTTGAGGGCAGGTTTTTTCATATTCCTGATGCGTCGCCTTAAAATATACATTTCCTTTCCAAGCCTAAATGACAGCGATACAGGCAAGGTGAGTTACGGTAGTTCGTGGGTTCGGACGAACGGTGCTACTCACCCAGAATTTTCGTCGTTTGCGGAGTTGTGAACAGGAGTGAAAGGCAGGAGGGTAGCACGCCTTCCCGAAATGAAAAATTCGGAATGACCCTTTATTCAAAGTTTTGACATACGTCAAGGACCCACAATACGAAACACCTTCAAGTCGGTATCAGCTTGCAAAGGGGGAATTCATATGAAACGCTAGATTATCCTAAGAATATTTTTATTGAAATTTCCTTCCTTGCCATCACGCGAAAGCAGACTAAGAAGCATTTAAATTTTCTTTATTCTTGAGATCTTCTGTGAGTGTCGGGGTTGCTGTCATTTACAACTTTTCAGATGAAAAAGTCACTTGTGAACATTAAATTATTTCTAAAACATTTCTAAATTATGGGGTTTTAACATGCCAAAACCACTTTCTGAGGCAAGCCGTAGTGGAGGACTCCGGAAATTCCGACCACCTGGGGTTCTTTAACGTGCACCTAAATCTAAGTACACGGGTGTTTTCGCCCCCATCGATATACGGCCGCCGTGGCCGGGATTCAATCCCGCGACCTCGTGCTCAGCAGCCTAACACCATAGCCGCTGAGCAACCGCGACGGGCGAATTAATTCTATAAATGGGTAAACGGACACGCAACAAGAATCATAGTAAATTTCGCAGTATTCACTCTATGAAAATGTAGCACGTCTATATTGTCAAGTTGTAGTGATGCGAAGAACAAGTCTCCTAATGAGTGAGTCACGGACATAACTCATTATAAAGACTAGCTTGCGCTGAAAAAGAAATCACTCAAAGCACAGCGATGGCTGTTCGCAAAATAGGGCTTTCTCTGAATCTCATCTACGAATCAAGGCATCGGTTCATGAGATCTGAATGGTCCTACATAGCAGCGCAATCGCGGGCGCTGAAATGTGATCGAGAATGTATACGCCAGTATTCGCTTCACGCGCGCAATCTGATTAGATAACTCTCTTTCGCTATTGAACCTGTGACGACATTCTGAATACTTGAAATACATGCAGGCGCGTCTTGAGCTAAACGATAACTTTGGAACAGTGGTGGAGACGCTAAAGGAAGCTCACCCATAAAAAAAATACTAATATACTATTACTTCAATATCAGTATAAAGCGCGTGGTAAAAGGGGCCTCCAAACTGTAGAGCAGCGCCGACATATCAAAAGTTCTAAAGCTAAACACTTTCAGAGAGCTGGCAGTTATTAAACCAGTATGTCGCGTGTCAATGTATAGCTCTGTAGTCTTAGTCTACGGGCCAGTTCCATCACGGGCGCTGTGTCAGAGCTCATATTTAACGTGACTTTGCGTACGTCAGCAATAAGTGTCACAAAATTGAGGTATTTACTTTTTCAGGTTTTTACATTAGACAGCAGGAATATGTGCTGCGAACACTCATCTTAATACATTAGTACCTTTCGTTCTAGCGTACATATCCTCGCTGCTCCACCTGTTTCAAAGCGCTAAAGAATACATCCAATTCTTTCCCCCAGGCAGCTGTTGTAACGCTAAAGCGTTAGGTGTCCCGTGTCTCAGAAAATCTCGTGTCGGCGTCGGTGGCGCTGTCAGTGAGCAAACATTCTCGCACATATTCCTTGCTAGATGGCATGCGGTATATGGGTGTTATGGTGCCACAACAGTCTATCACTAAAGTTGCTCATACCTTGTGTTCCAGTCTTAACAAAGTTATTCCATGGAAATTTCAGAGTGACAGCCCACACACAAACGCCCTGAAACAAGGAAGAAGAGGCTGCGCATGGTTGCACCGCACATGGGTTCCGCCTTTACATCGCCAAGCACTGGGTAATTGATGGCAGCGCTGCCACAACCAGTCTCAATCAACTCCGTACGTCAAGCGGAACACTTGGACACCGAAATCTATACTGTGAGTCACTTGCTCCACGAATTACCTGACCCTGAACTTCGCAAGAGGCGCCCGCCTAGGTAAGCCTAACGACGGGCATGGTCTAGCCGATGACGTTGACCCAGTTCGGCGCATCAATGGCCAACAATGATGGCACCGAGGTGAATCTCAAGCACGCACAAATCCCACTTCCCGATGAACCTGCCGGCGGGGACTGGCTCATTGTTAAGTACGGTCGGAAGAAAATATCGACTCCCACCAGCCCACCCCTCCAACCCCGACACCCATCGGTTCCCCGACAACCCCGACTCCCACCGCTGCCCCGAAACGACCTCAAGGTAATCATCCGTCCTCGAGAGGAACTCAACCTTGCCACCTGGACCACGCCACAGGTTGCTGAAGGCATCAAGCTGGCATGTCAGCACCCCACTACTGAGCACGTGCGGACCCTTACTGTAAGAATTGACCCAGTACAAAACATCACTATTGGTAGCACACCAAACGAAGAGCTAGCTATAAGCATCCGTCACATCACAACAATTCACCTGGGCGGTCGAGAATTAGTGATCACGGCACACGTGGTGGCACCCGACAGCTCCGTCACAGGGGTCATTTAAGGCATTCCCGCAGAAACTTCCCCAGAAGTCCTCCTTAACGGGCTCTATGCACCTGACCGAGACATCTTACAAGCTCGTGTGCTCGGACAAACCACTGCGGCAGTGATCAGATTCACTGGCAAGACTGTACCATTCTACGTGTGATACTACAGTGGTGAAGTACGATGCAAGGCATACCGACCACCCACGCATTTCAGCCGCATGTGCCACCAAGTCGGCCACCGGACCGATGTATGCCCAACTCCAGAAGCAAATGTATGCCCCCAGTGTGGTACACGGAACCCCTCTGAGGACCATCCCTCTCACCCCCGGTGGGCCTTATGTCAGGGGCTTCATCCTACGGCTTCCAAGGAGTGCCCTGATCGACTGAAGAAGGCATCCTCAGCATTCCAAAGGACCAGCCGCCGGGACTACTCACGGTCGAAGTCTCGGTAAAGTACAGACCAGCAACGGAAGCATTCCCACCCCTGGTCTCGCTCCTGCTCGCGGAACGAACCCGGAGCGACCCGGAACCTCAGCGGACCTGCTGTACCGGCATCACAAGCGGTGAGCTGGTCAGCACGGCTTTTCCTCCTCTCGCACAGTCCACCAAGACAACACCCTCTCATCACGTCTACACACAGCACCCACCCCACACAATTATTCACCTATACACAATACCGATGTTCAATTGCAAATTCTAGCTGAACTAAAGGCCATCAGAGAAGAAAATAAACGCCTTCATGAAGAAAACAACAAACTACGCACGCACATTGCAGAGCTATACGCCACTCACACTATCACTCAGCATTCTACACCAATTACCGCACCCTCAATGCATCATCTTCGGAACGTACTGAACCCATGATTCTCGCGGAATCAGCAAAGCCAACAGAAATTGCACAAGTCGAGGAGAAAGTCGATGCACTGTAACGGCAGCTTCTAGCAATGCAACCAAGCATCCAGCAACTGGCAAGTGTTATTGAAGAAACATGGCTCGCAAAAGATCAGTGACGATAGAAAGTGAGAATACTGGTACAATAGGAAGTAGAGCAGGGATACCCTGCCGATCGACCCATCAGCCAGGATGAATAGCAAAACCAACCACAGGAACGAAAACCCATTCATAATCTGGCAGTGGAATTGTCGCAGCTACAAATGCAAGCAAGGATCACTGAGACAGCACATAAGTAACGCCAAAACGACACCAAGCGTAATCCGCTCTGCAAGAAACAGGCACACATCCACATCAAGCTGGCTACAATACACATACCACCACGCCTGAAAGCCACGTGGCCACACTTACAATTAAAGCGTTCCCAACCACACAACACACAATAGACGGCAGTGACGTCAATGATAACCTACTTGAGATCCTGCCGCTCCAACGAGGCCGAAAGAACCATTTCATACTGCATATATACAGTCCACCAAAGCAGAAGCAGGCCAAGTTCGACTACATGATCACTAAAGCGATTGGTATAGCCAAAAATATTTGTCTGCTGATTGTCGTCATCATCATCATCATCATCATCATCATCAGCCTGGTTGCACCCACTGCAGGGCAAAGGCCTCTCCCATACTTCTCCAACAACCCCGGTGATGTACTAATTGTGGCCATGTCGTCCCTGTAAACTTCTTAATCTCATCCACCCACCTAACTTTCTGCCGCCCCCTGCTATGCTTCCCTTCCCTTAGAATCCAGTGCGTAACCCTTAATGACCATCGGTTATCTTCCCTCCTCATTACATGTCCTTCCCATGCCCATTTCTTTTTCTTGATTTGAACTAAGATGTCATTAACTCCCGTTTGTTCTCTCCCCCAATCTGCTCTTTTCTTATCCCTTAACGTTACACCCATCATTCTTCTTTCCATAGTTCGTTGCGTCGTCCTCAATTTGAATAGAACCCTTTCCGTAAGCCCCCAGGTTTCTTCCCCGTAGGTGAGTACTGGTAAGACACAGCTATTATACACTTTTCTCTTGAGGGATAATCGCAACCTGCTGTTCATGATCTGAGAATGCCTGCCAAACGCAGCCCAGCCCATTCTTATTCTTCTGATTATTTCCGTCTCATGATCTGGATCCGCCGTCACTACCAGCCCTAAGTAGTTGTATTCCCTTACCACTTACAGTGCCTCGCTACCTATTGTAAATTGCTGTTGTCTTCGGAGACTGTTAAACAGTACTTTAGTTTTCTACAGATTACCTTTTAGACCCACTCTTCTGCCTTGCCTCTAAAGGTCAGTTAGCATGCATTGCAATTGGTCCGCTAAATTAAGCAAGGCAATATCACCAGCGAGTTGCAAGTTACTAAGGTATTCCCCATTAACCTTTATCCCCAATTCTTGCCACTCCATGTCTCTGAATACCTCCTGTAAACACGCCGTCAACAGCATTGGAGAGATCGTATCTCCCTGCCTGACACCTTTCTTTATTGGGATTTTGTTGCTTTCCTTATGGAGCACTACGGTGGCTGTGGAGCCGCTATAGATATCTTTCAGTATTTTTACATGCAGCTCGTCTACACCCTGATAACATAATGTCTCCATGACTGCTGAGGTTTCGACAGAATCAAACGCTTTCTCGTAATCAATGAAGGCTATATATAAGGGTTCGTTATATTCCGCACATTTCTCTATCACCGCATTGATAGTGTGAATATGGTCGATTGTAGAGTAGCCTTTGCGGAATCCTCCCTGTTCCTTTGCTTGACAGAAGTCTAAGGTGTTCCTGATTGTATTTGCGATAACCTTAATAAATAGTTTTTAGGCAAGTGACAGTAAACTGATCGGTCTATAATTTTTCAAGTCTTTCGCTTCGCCTTTCTTATGGATTACGATTATGTTAGCGTTCTTCCAAGATTCCGGTATGCTCGAGATCATGAGGCATTGCGTATACAGGGTGGCTAGTTTCTCTAGAACAATCTGCCCACCATCCTTCAACAAATCTGCTGTTACCTGATCCTCCCAAGCTGGCTTCCCCCTTTGCATATCTCCCAACGCTTTCTTTACTTCTTCCGGCGTTACCTGTGGGATATCGAATTCCTCTAGACTATTTTCTTTTCCGTTATCTTCGTGGGTGCCACTGGTACTGTATAAATCTCTATAGAACTCCTCAGCCACTTAAACTATCTCATCCATATTAGTAATGATATTGCCGGCTTTGTCTCTTAAAGCATACATCTGATTCTTGCCAATTTCTAGTTTCTTCTTCACTGCTTTTAGGCTTCCTCCGTTCCTGAGAGCATGTTCGATTCTATCCATATTATACTTCCTTATGTCAGCTGTCTTACGCTTGTAGATTAACTTCGAAAGTTCTGCCAGTTCTATTCTATCTGTAGGGTTAGAGGCTTTCATACATTGACGTTTCTTGGTCAGATCTTTCGCCTCCTGCTATAGCCTACTGGTATACTGTCTAACGGAGTTACCGCGGACTTCTATTGCACACTCCTTAATGATGTCCACAAGATTGTCGTTCATTGCTTCAACACTAAGGTCCTCTTCCTGAGTTAATGTCGAATACCTGTTCTGTAGCTTCATATGGAATTCCTCAATCTTCCCTCTTACGGCTACCTCATTGATCGTCTTCTTATGTACCAGTTTCTTCCGTTCCCTCCTCAGGTCTAGGTCAGTTCGCTTTCTTACCATCATATGGTCACTGCAGCATGCCTTGCTGAGCACGTCCACATCTTGTATGATGCTAGGGTTAGCGAAGAGTATGAGGTCTATTGCATTTCTAGTCTCGACGTTCAGGCTCCTCCACGTCCACTTTTGGCTATCCCGCTTGCGGAAGGTGTTCATTATTCGCATATTATTCTGTTCCGGAAACTCTACTAATAACTCTCCCCTCCTATTTTCTCCTATGCCATATTCCCCCACTGCCTTGCCTCCAGCCTGCTTCTTGCCTACCTTGGCATAAAAGTCACCCATTTGTATAGCGTATATTGTTTTGACTCTATCCATCGCCGATTCCAAGTCTTCATAGAAGCTTTCGACTTCCTGGTCATCATGACGGGATGTAGGGGCGTAAACCTGTACAACCTTCAATTTGTACCTCTTATTAAGTTTCACAACAAGACCTGCCACCCTTTCGTTAATGGTATCGAATTCCTGTACCTTACCAGCTATATTCTTATTAATCAGGAGTCCGACTCCTAGTTGTCGTCTCTCCGCTGAGCCCCGGTAGCACAGGACGTGCCCGCTTTTGAGCACTGTATATGCTTCTTTTGGCCTCCCAACTTCACTGAGCCCTATTATATCCCATTTGCTGCGCTCTAATTCCTCCAATAGCACTACTAGGCACGCCTCACTAGATAACGTTCTAACGTTAAACGTTGCCAGGTTCATATTCCAATGGCGGCCTGTCCGGTTGTAGGTTGCTGATTGTAGGCAACTTCAACGCGGCTCACCAGGCATGGGGCTGCACGAAAGGCCACATGAAAGGGCACTGCACTCCAGTACTCAATACAGCAGCATCGTCTCACCATCCTCACAGACCCCGCATACCCCACACGTCTAGGTAACAGAGTCTCCCGAGATACATGCCCTGACCTCACCCTCACTAAAGGCATACAACAAGCTGCCTGGCACAACACGGAGTAAACTCTGGGCAGTGACCACTGCATACTTGCCACCACATTGAACGTTACGCATGCATGCCACTTGATAAAAAATACAACTCTCACAGACTGGACAGCTTTTCGCAAAGAGTGAGCGGATGACTCCCCAATGGGTATTACGGATCTCGAGCAGCGGGTACGAGAGCTCCGATAAGACGTAGCCAGACATGCAAACCAGATCACACTCACCACAGACATACCGGCCGTAGACCCGCACCTTCTTCACCTCTGGGAAGCACGTTGCGGCCTTATTAGGAGATGGACGCGCCAAAAACATAATCGTAAATTGAAACTACATACAGTGGAACTCACGGTAATTGCAGAATTTTATGCTCGGGAGCTCACCCGACACAACTGGCAACAACTATGCAACAAGTTCCAGGGAAATCTTAGCACGGCCAAAACATGGTTGCTGCTACGCCACCTTCTTGACACCACACAAAGCACGGAAATTAGCCAGCAAGCAATCCAACTTGTCCCCCACAACCATCCGGGTTCTGATGACAAAATCCTGGAGGAGTTGCGGGCGGGGTACATAGGCGATTTCGAACCCGCACACGGACCAACCTCCAACATACAGCGGCAGCGACAATTACGACCTCGACAAGCCGATCACTATCACTGAGCTGCAACAAGCACTCCATGCGCCCACACGAAACACCGCCCCAGGCAAGGAAAAAAGAAATAACAAGCTCCTGCGCAATCTGGATGATGGCACCATTCAATCCCTTACTGACCTCTTTAATCATCACTGGGAAGTGGGTATGCCACCAGCAGACTGGAAGCATGCGGACATCATACTCATTCCGAAGCCAGGCAAACTCTCCAGCTTAGAAAATACGAGACCAATCTCACTGACTTCATGCCTATGCAAGCTTCTGGAACATGTCATTCTGAACCGCCTTCAACGTTACCTAGAATCCAGCGAGCTCTTTCCCGAAACAGTGCTCGGATTCCGGCCCACCTTTCTACCCACGACATACTTCTTCAACTGAAGGAACATGTCCTTGAACACATCTCACCGCACAACACCGGAGCGATTCTAGCGCTCGATCTCAAACGCACTTTCAGCAATGTGGCTCACAATACCATCCTCACAAACCTAAGGCTCAAGAACTGTGGTCGTAATAATTACAATTATATACGCGCCCTTCTATGCAACCGCACGGCCACAATAGGGATTGGCTCACTCACAACACTGACGTTACCTACCCGCAACAAAGTAACCCCACTAGGTACTGTTCTATCACCCACCCGTTTCAATATTGCTATGATGAAACCACCTGACAAACTCAATGAAATACCAGGAATCAGGCATGCAATATACGCCGATGACATCACTATCTTGACCGCCACCGGTTCCGAAGCAGAGAAACAAGACGCTCTTCAACAAGCGACCGACGTCGTCCAGCAATATGCAAGAACAAGTGGACTCCGGTGCTCCCCCGAGAAGTCAGAACTATTAGTCGTTCGACAGAAATCACGGAAAAAACTCAATGACCTACTCCACATCACACTCACCGTCGACAACAACGAAATACCGACAATAAACCGCGTCCGCATGATCGGCCTCCACATACAACAGGACGGCGGAGGCGCACACACCATCCAACGTCTCAAGCAAACCACCTTTCAAATCATGTGAATGGTCAGCCGCATCACCACCAGACAATATGGACTGAAAGAAGATGACATAATACAGCTCGTCCAGGCCCTGATAATCAGCCACATTGCCAGCGCTGCCCCGTACTTGCCCCTCACTCCCAAGGAGATAGATCAGTTAGACGTACTTCTTCGGAAAGCCTACAAGCAAGCGCGCGGCTTACCAGCTTACCACCGGGAACAGCAACACTCAAGCTGGAAGTCCTAGGAGTTCATAACACTATAAGAGAAATTATAGACGCCCACCTCACAAGCCGATGAGAACGCCTAGCCCTCACACCAACAGGAAGAACAGTCCTAGCACGCCTAGGCTACCCCACACACGGCAAAGGCCACGAACAAGCAATCCATCTGGCCCCCAACTTCCGTGAGCACATCAAGGCAGCCCCTATCCCCAGAAGCATGCACCCGGAACATCATGCCGATCGTCGCCAAGCTCGCACAAAAACTCTACAGACAAAATATGGCAGTCTCCCCACCACACTATACACAGATGCCGCGCAGTACCCCCAAAAAGCAGCCATGACGGCCAGCGTTGTCGACTATACCCTAGAAGAGGTGGTCTCGATGACGGTCCGCTCTGCCAGCTCCCTCGTAGCGGAGGATACAGCCATCGCTTTGGCCATCACCTCTAGTCCAACCAACGAGTACGTCACAATTATTACTGACGCCCAGGCAGCTTGCCGTAGCTACGCGAGAGGCAGAATATCTTCAATCGCCCACCGACTCCTCAAACAAGCCTCCCAATTCCCGGACGTTGAAATAGTGTGGACTCCAGGACGCGAGTCCCTCCGTGGAAATCAGCGTGCGCACGCTGTAGCCCGAGCGCATGCCTCCCGGGCACCACAAGAGAGGGATACGGCCGCATCCATGGAGCCCGTACCTTTACAATACAACGCCGTACTACAAAACCACAAATTGAACAGACGACAATACCCGCCTCCACACAAGACCTTCACGTGAAGACGCCATACCATGGCGGCAACTACAAACCAATACAGTAAAAGCTCGTTAATTCGAACCGCAAGGGGAAGCCGCTTCAGTTCGAATTAACGAAAGTTCGAACTAACGAAAGTGAAGGAGGGCAACAGTACACTGCGATTTGGAAGCAGTAGGGCATGTCAGAAATTAGGCGTGTCAGAAAGTGATGGCGTGTGCCGCGGGCACACGCCATCTTCAAGTCGAAGCTCTGGGTCCGACTGTGCCACACCACCGATGTCCACCGAAACGAACGTTAGCCGAGGCTTAACACCATCACAATGAATCGCGACGGCCGATACCTCCTAAGCTGAAAACAGAGGTGCACAACCGATGAAGACTGCCGAGACAAAGACGCTGAAGATGTGAAGGTGGCGAAGGCCCTGATTCGTTGGTTCTTGGTTGCAAGCGCAGCTACGACGTACTTGATTCGCTGTGTTTTGGAGCTTGCCGTGCCATCTCCGCACAACATTAACAGCTGTACAAGATTTACAAAGCCTCCGAGATTCGCAACGGGCAAGAAGTCTCGGAGGTTACGTAGAACGGAGAGGCGGCAGCCGCCGCTGCCTTCTGGCTGACCCCGCGTCGGTTAGATTTTTGTCCGATTTTGCCTTCTCTCGCCGTTCTCTCCGTTTCGGAGGCAATATAGCCTTGTGTGTAGGCAGTAGGCGCGTTTCTCTGGCCGTGTGCCAGGCGAGCGTAGTTCGAATTACCCGTGAGGGAACCTTCTCGCGTTCGAATTAACGGACTTTTTTATACATAGACTTCTATGGAGCTTGGCCGGACCAAATCGTACAGTTCGAATTATCCATAAATTCGAGTTATTGAAGTTCGAATTAACGAGCTTTCACTGTACATACCTCGATTTAAGCAGACTACACGCAATGCACCCTACACTATATTCATACAAATGTCCCCTTTGTAATGATTACGCCTCCCTATATCACACCATATGGGCGTGCCCCAACGTGAAGACGGCCCCGCAAATACCCAACCCCACACCCGAGCAGTGGGAGGCCATGCTGACTAGTTGGGACCCTCGTAACCAGCAGCAACTGGTGCGGCGGGCCCGGGAGACAGCAAGAGCCGCAGGAGCCCTGGACCAAGGGCGCCTCACGCACAAGCAGAAAGACACCTGCTTGTCCTTAATTTTTTTAAAATAAATGTTTCTCCTCCTCCTCCTCCATGAAACAAAATACCAATAGTGCATACGTTTTATGCTAAAGCTTCTAAAACTGAAATATTAAAAGTCCGAAACAACGTCCAGAACATGAAAATGATGTAATTTTCTTGGCGCGGCTGTGCATAAATACCTCAGAGATCGGCCCACTCAAGAGGCCGCTTCACTACCAGAACGCTCATCTTCGTGCACAGAATTCACCGCCAGCGTTTCCCGTTAAACATTACAGTTACATAAGCTGCAGTTGCCGGGAAGCGTGAGAAGCAGTCAGGGATCTTTGAACGCTATCGGGGGCGTTCGACTCTTAAACGCAAAGCTTAAGCGTCTCCCGACTTCTTATTCCTAATGACCACAGGGAACCCAGCCTTATGCCAGCAACGCTAAGAAATGTAATCGGGAGCGCACTCAATGTTCTCGCGCACCTTCTGTGATGTACCGTAGCGCTAAGGTGCTTCTTGTATAACATAGGAGAATCCATTATAAAGGCAGAGGTGCACGGCTGGGCACGTGCGTTTAAGCTAATGAACGTGATTTACGCCAAGAAAAACTGTCCATGCTTTCACACTTGCTTCATAGCAAGCCTACTGCACTGTCAATATGTCGGCTGGTTTTAACTGCGCCAAATAAAAATACTAACCACAGCATTTTATCATTAGAGTTCATTTTGTTAGCAGCTATATAGGAAGTAAGTTGAGATGTTGTGTGCGTAATAATCGAAGGTACAATATTTACATTTCCAAGTACTGATCTTAAATTTTTAAATAAAACGAGTAGTTTGGAGCCCGTCTTCGAGATTATCTAGTGAGCGAAGCCATTTGGATTAAGCATGCTTCTGTAAGAGCTATGTGAACAAACATTTTCCAATTAAACGATCTCGGAAAGCGCAACTGACGCAGAAAAAGAACACCTGTAAAGTCAACCTGACCGCACGTAGCCTTTTCTGATGTCACAAGTGGGGCTTCGTGAGCGTGTTCCTGGTGGCCAGTCCGCTTTCGATTTTTATTAAGAGGAAGCTTTAGGTCGGTTGCTCCTTTACAAATACATGTAAAAGGAGAATTCATTTTTCTCGACAGCCACAGACCAAATATGAGGAGGTTGGTTGCATTTAAAAGAAAAACTTCAAATCTATTCATTGTTGGTTTGGAATTTTCGATTTCGGTCGTCAATTTTTTATTAAAAATAGGCAAACATTGAAAATTTTCAGAAAATGAAACTAACAAGTTTAACAACCCTGTAACTCAGCAAACAAAATTCATTGCATAATTCTGTGAATTGAACCTCATGGTGCATCCAAAGCGGACAAACTTGATATGTTACACACAGTGTCGTAGCGAGAAATTTCGCTCGGTGAGAGGGCGGGGGGGAGGCTCACGTTCCAGCTCAGCCTCATTCTTATAGAATTTGTCGAAACATCAAATTCATGAATAATAACTGCATTGCCCTTGCCAAAAATGCTGCAAACGAATTCTTGAACGCCACGCAATGTCTAGACAAGTAAAATATGTATTTTTTCATCAAAGAATATACTCGTATGTCTCAAAAATTGTGCCCGAACTAATTGACACAAAGCTTCCATGTTTGCTCTCTATTTAATAAGTAGAGAAAACATCCCAGGAACTTTAGAACTATACCAGATTGAAACCAGCTACGCAGTGTGTGCCGCTGATATGAAAAATGTAAAGGCCATGAAATTAATAATTGAGGACAAATATTTTAACGAAACTTTATCATACAAGCACCTTGTTTCCATTTTTGTACATATGCAACGGCCATGTCCTTTGTTCAAATGTATTGTCACCAATGCTGGCAATGATAGTGTATTCTAATTACACCGATGTTATAGTCGCAACCGAGAGCACATATAAAAAGCCGTTACGCAAAATATACGAGGCCGAGTCAAATGAACGTGTGTGAATGCGAATATGCGGCAAACGGGATACCTTATTTAAATGTAGTCTCCATGAACAGTTAGACATTTGTCCCACTGACTAACGAGTCGCCTGAGTCCCGTCTCATAAAACTCCTTGGGTTGCTGCTTCAAAAAGATCTGTAACTGACTCTTTCACGTCATCGTCCGAGAAGAAATCTGGTTCGCTTGAGCTGTTTTTTCAAGTGCCCCAAAATATAGAAGTCACAAGGCGACAGGTCTGGACTGTATGGCGAATGTTGGAGCGTTTCCCAGTTGAACTTTGACAGTTTTGTATTAAGCACATCAACGACGTGGGGACGGCCATTGTCGTGGAGCAAGCTGATGCCATTCATCAATTTTCCACTTCGTTTGTTGTTGATTGCGACACGCAGACGATCTGGAGTTCCACAATATCGGAAACAATTCATAGTCTCTCCAGGTTCAGTAAATTGGATCGATGATAGCCCCTGACGATCGAAAAAAAAGTCAACAACACCTTTCCGGCAGAAATGACGGCCTTTGCTTTCTTCGGGGCTGGTGAATTCAAATCTTTCCACTGTAAGCTTTGCCGTCGTGTTTCAGGCTCATAGTAGGGACACCATGATTCGTCCCTGGTCACAACTGCAGACCAAATGGCGTCACCCTCATTGTGCTACCGGATTAGATGAGTCAAGGCAGCGCCGAACCTCTCCGTCTTCTGGCGGTGGTTCAACATCTTGGGCATCCATTGCCCATACGAGAGCCGATAACCGAGATCTTTATGAATTATGGCGTGACTCGAACCGTGACTGATGTTCACACGTCCTACCAATTCATCGATGCTTTCCCTCCGTTCTTTTCTAATCAGCTCATCAGCCTTTGCAATTGTGTTGGGGGTGATTGCATGGCGGCTTTGGCCCGGTCTTGTATCGTCTTTGCAACGTTCACGTCCTTCTTTTAACCATTTGCTCCAACGCTTCACAGTGTCCAATTAAATGCAATGTTCCACGTACACGACAGCCATATGGTGACTAATTTCTTTTGAGGAAGCGCCTTCAGCTGTCAACGACTTCACAACATCACGCTGTTCAACTTTTAGAGTGTCCAGTATGTCACGCAACCATGTTGAACCCAGTGTATGAGAGCATTAAAGAGCATTTATCCTCACACCTGCATGTCACTTGTAAATGAGAGATGCCTGTGTGCTACGCGAATGCCTCGCAGATAACGAAAAGAACCATTTTTGCTCCGGGTTGGTTGGCTCGCTTTCATTTGACTCGCCCTCATACATTACAAATGCGATGATACAATAGAATATACAAATGCGAAGATACAGCTTGCTAAAGGGCAAAGATGTGTCACTGGAAGCAAAGTTCACTGCACATATACACAAAACCTCGCAACAAGGTATGTGTATATATACATGTATTACATGTAAAACGCTAAACCGTTTTTGCGAGATAACCCCTGGACCGATTTTAATGAAATTTATTGTACTTGAAAGAGAAAGGTAAATTCAAGTGACTGTTGGAAGCGGAATTTTGATTTAGTGCTTGAATTTTCTCAGAGAGATTTTCAAATATTTGACCGTTAGAAAAATATAGAAGCACAGTGTTGATAAATTCATAGTTCTGCATTAAGAACTGGTATCGCGGTTCTGTAAACGGCATCCATTACATCGTTCAAAGCGGACAAATTGGATATGTCATTTTACATCTTACGTAAATTTATTACATTTGTTACATGGGTTCTGCAAAAGTTGTATTTCCTTATTACTACATATTTTATATTCCTGTGTAACACAACAATTTTGTCCGCTTTAGATGTGCTATTAAATTCAATTCACAGAATTGTCTTATCATTTTACGTTGTGTAGTTATAGAGTGGTAAACTTGATAGTATCGTTTTCTGAAAATTTTTATTTTTGCCAATTGTTAATAAGGAATTGACGACCTAACTCAAAAATTCCAAGCCAACAGTCACTAGATTTTCGGTTTTTCTTTTAAATGCAACAAACTTTGTCACATTTGGTTCAGTGGCTGCCGAGAAAATGAATTCTCCTTTTGCATGTATTTAAAATGGAGCACCCGAGCTAAAGCTTCCTCTTAAAGGGAAGCTGAAGAGTTTTCCTGAAAAAATGAGTAGAGCTGCACGTAATGGTTTTCAGCCCTCCGAATTCGAATATCGCATCGAAATTGAGTGAAAGAAAACGCAAATAGATTTTATTTTGACGAAAAGTGCAGCAGCAGACTCGGGCACCTCACGCGCCTCGTTTCCGCCTGTGATTGGTCGGGAGCCTCGTGACGTCAACATCGTCTGGACCGGCCGCTGCCGCCGCAC
This sequence comes from Dermacentor albipictus, assembly GCF_038994185.2. NCBI lineage: Eukaryota > Metazoa > Arthropoda > Arachnida > Ixodida > Ixodidae > Dermacentor > Dermacentor albipictus. The sequence continues at coordinate 6,790,392 of NC_091822.1, read as the reverse complement.
ATGAAGCACGGTTCAAAGTGGTTTGGCGCTGTGGTTTGGTGAGAGGGTAATGCTAAATTTCGAGAGCTTGCGTTACTCTGAGGAGTTCGGCGTTGCTCCCTACATGTATACGTAGCCGGCCTCTTCAAGAAGCAAAAGATGCTGGTAGCTAGCAGTACTTTCGACGCGAACGAAAACAAAGTGTTAGCATCTCGTGTCAGAAATGTTTTTTGGTGAGTATGTTTTTTGCAAAGCTGTATTCAGCAATCCAGTGAGTTCGTTTCCGGGCAAACAACTGTGCTGTTCCTGCATGCCTCCTCGTGGAACGTAAGGAGCGATGCGATCGTCAGCATTTGTGCGCTGCCCCAAAGCTGTCGGCAACCTACACAGACGGTTTACATGCGGGAAACGTTTTCCGGCTCCTGTAGGACGTGTAGTGGCCTTCATCAGCGCGCCATCCGCACACTACTCGTACCCGGAGCAGTAAAAGCGGCGAATTCCATTGGCTACGTGAGACAGCCGTTTTCTCTCTGTGCGCGAGGGGGAGCGCAGCGTCCTGGCGTGCGCCGGCTTTCAAACACATGAAAACTTTACACTTGCACTGCATTATGGTAGCTGCATGTTGGCTGCTTCACAACACAAGTGCGAATAGAAAATTAACGGCGGTTTGCGACGAAACCTGCGTCAATTGTGGGAGATGAACATGTACCTTCCGTTCAGCGTGCTAACACGAAGGAGCTAGCAATAAATCAAAATCCGGGTTTGCACGAGTTCGTGTATTCATAAGGCCCTCGTAGACAAGCTACCATCCGTCCGCCCGCACCCATCCCGCCTTTGCGCGTTCGTTGTCCCGACCTTTTCGCACTGCGTTTAGAAAGCATGTTAGCAGAAAGTCATACTCTCACTCATTCATGCATTATTGATAAACTCTGGTAGTAATCGTCATCACGGAAGTGGTTAGAGCATAGCATGGCTCTTCTTGCGTTCTTGGAATTCTTTCGATTCACAGCAGCCTCCCACTTATCTGCAAGCTTCTTGTCTTGCAGGGAGTAATCGAACATCGTGGCGGCCGCCGGTGTTCGTGCAACCGTAGGCTGCACAGAACGCCGGCATGAACGTCCTACCACTTCAATTCATGCTGCGCACGTCAACTACCACTCTACATACACACAAACAAAGGAATGCAGGCTCGAGCGAGGCAGATTATGACGACACACACGTAGAAACAAGCGCGGTCAGGCACGGCCGCGGAGACAGTGAAGGAGCGGAACACCGGTGAAGATGTCACTATGTCGCGGTTTCCGGTCTCTGCTGGCATCATCAGCGTCAGCAGCCGCGCGCGGCGCTCGATGGGGCGCGGAGCGACAGCGCAATATTAACCGGCGATTGCGTCGTTCCTAAGTGAAAAATCCTGCCCAAAATTTTACGTGCATTGTTTATACGGTTCCCGCATCTGTGTATGAGCGTCTTATTGAATTAGACAGTCTCTTCAGCTTCCCTTTAAGGCTGTTTATTCGAAGACCCCAAGTTCACAGTTTTATTATCAATATAGCGGCGAGTGCGTTCCGCCGAAAGCTTGCTTTGTCGTAAAAGTGACACATGACGCAATGATGGTGCAGATTTAGCGCGTCGCTTGCTTGAAAACAATGAGCTGCCACCGTGGGAAATAAGATAATGAAGGTGAACAGCTCAGGGAGCCGTGCCGATGGTGACGGTGCCATCGTGACGAAACCTTACCGCATGTTTTGTTTTTCCTCTAGCATGTCGCGGTCTGCCCTGCGGAAAGGACGGACCATGTCTTCTGGAAGCATACCAACGCTCTCATTGGGTTTTTGAATGTGGATTTGAAGGAGACGCTACGCATTTTCCCTCCTGTCGATGCTTGTAAAGGTATCCAGCAGCTGTGCTTGGAAGTCGTCCCACGTGACAAAGCTCCTCTCCCGGTTGACGTACCACGTACAAGTATTGTACTTCAGATAGAAAATGACACTCGAGAGTTTGTCCTCTAACCTGGTCTTATGGTTGGACTTGGCGACGCGCTCGAACTGGTCACGCCAATCTCGGATGTCTTCAAACGCATCCCCATGAAAGCTCTTCGGAACCAAACGATTCTGCGGTGTTACTTGTGATGGAGCTGCGGTGGCTGTGATAGTTTTAGGAGGTAAACGAATCCTCGAGGTTTCTTGCAGGGGACTGGACTCGGGAGCTAGGCCTAGCAGGCCGCGACTGAACCGGTGGGCCAGTCTTTCGATGCGCGATGGCGATTCCGGGCTCGATCGTCGACTCCGCGAAGGTGTGCCCAGCCCCTCCACCAGTGTAACGATGTGGGATCAACGAGAATGCGGAGCAGCATCACCAAGATATACACTTTATCAGTCGTCAAAGAGAATCAACGTCTTCTTCGTCCCCGCGCTTACCCTAAATACCAGTGCTACTTCAACCCTGTCCCCACTGGCACATAGCCGCGGTAATATGGTTGTCCCAAATATAGTTGTGTCAATATGTGTAACCTCAGTGACCCGTATCACGAGAGACCCTTTGTTTTCGGGGAAAAAGCGCACCACGTAAGTTTCATGAAGACGCCCCAGCGTTATTGTTTTGCATGCTCGAAGCCAGTGACAGGCACCAGGTCATGGAAATACCATACAACAAAGAATAGCGACAGTACTTTAGTAGGACGTTCTGGCGGGGTAGTTGGTTCACATAGCTTTAGGCGTTTCTTTTAACTGAGCGAAAAACAACAAGCAGACAAGACAGAAACGTACACCACACCACGAGCGGAAGCTACCAATTCTTTATTTTTGGAAAACAAGCAAAATACATATCAGGCACGTACCCAGGATTTTTGTTCGGGGGGGGGGGGGGGCCACCACCTCCATCATCATCATCACCATCATGTTTTATGTCCACTGAAGGGCGAAGGCCTCTCCCTGCGATCTCTAATTACCCCTGTCCTGCACCAACCGATTCCAACTAGCGCGCACGAATTTCTTAATTTCATCGCTCCACCTAGTGTTTTGTCGTCCCCGATTGTGTTTTCCATCTCTTTGTACCCATTCTGTAACCCTAATAGTGCAGCGGTTATCTAACCGGTGCATTACTTGACCTGCCCAGCTTCATTTTTTCCTCTTGATGTCAATTAGAATATCGTCTATACCAGTTCGCTCTCTGATCCAAACCGCTCTTTTTCTCTCTCTCAACGGTATGCCTAGCAATCTTCGTTCCATCGCTCTTGGCGCGGTCCTTAACTTGCTCTCAAGTCTCTGCCCCATATGTCAGCACTGACAAAATGCACTGATTGCACACCTTACTTTTCAATAATGATGGTAAGCTTCCAGTCAGGAGCTGGCAATGTCTGCTGTATGCGATCCAACCTATTTTTATTCTGTGATTTTCCTTCTCATGATCAGGGTTCCCTGTGATTAATTGACCTAGGTAAACGTACTCCTTCACAATCTCTAGTGGCCGACTGGCGATCCTGATCTCTTGTTCCTTTGCCCGGCTATTTATCATTATCTTCATCTTCTGCATATTATATTCAACCCCATTCTTACATTCTCTCTGTTAAGTTCTCCAACCATTTGTTGTAACTCGTCTGCATTGTTGTTGAATAGAACAATGTCATCGGCAAACCGAAGGTTGCTGAGATATTTGCCGTCTCCTAAGCCTCTCCTAAGCCTTCCAGTTACTCTTACTCAAGCCTTAAACTTAACTCTTACTCTACTCTACTTAAACTCTTACTCCTAAGCCTTCCCAGTTTAATAGCTTGAATTCTTCTAAGCACGCAGTGAATAGCTTTGGAGAAATTGTCTCCCTGTCTGACCCCTTTCTCTATAGGTATCTCCCTGCTTGTGTAAAATTAAGGTAGCTGTAGAACCTCTGTAGATATTCTTACGCGAAGGACGGGTCAGTAAGACGAGAAACTATTTACAGATTATATTTACAACAACGGTTGCAGCGCTGACCGGCTAGATTCACAGCGCGAGCCCAGTTCATTCTTCCTCCTCTTTTCTGGAGTGATGGCGCCCACGCGCCTCGTTCAAAAAAACAAATGCCACACGCATGTAGCAATATTTTCTAAGCATTTTACGTAAGCGTTCTGTACTCCTTGATCACGTAGTGCCTCTATGACTGCTGGTATCTCTATTGAATCAAATGCATTTTCGTAATCCACATAAGCCACATAGAGAGGCTTATTGTACTCTGCAGATTTCGCGATAACCTGATTCATGACATGGATGTGATCCATTGTAAAGTATCTCTTCCTGAAGCCAGCCTATTCCCTTGGTTGACAAAATCCAGTGTTGCCGTTATTCTATTTGAGATTATTTTGGTAAATATTTTATATAATACTGGGAGCAAGCTAATGGTCCTATAATTTTTCAATTCTTTAACGTCTCCTTTTTTGTGGATTAGTATAATGTCTGCATTCTTCCAGTTTTCTGGGACCCTTGCAGTTGATAAACACTTCGTATAAAGAGCCGCCAGTTTTCCAAGCATTATGCCTCCTCCATCTTTGATTAAATCGACTGTTATTCCACCTTCGCCTCCTGCTCTTCATCGTTTCATGTCTTGCAGGGCCCTTCTGACCTCATCGCTAGTTATAGGAGAGTTTCTGTATCCTGTTCACTACTGTTTCTAAGTGAGGTATTGTGACTCCTCTGGGTACTGTATACAGGTCAGCTTAGAACTTTTCCGCTGCTTTTACTATATCTTCGAGATTGCTGATGATATTGTCCTTATCTTTTAGTGCAAACATCATGGTTCGTCCTATGCCAGGTTTCTTTTTTACTGATTTCACGATGCGTTCATTTTTTACGGCTTCAGTCTTTCTCATGTTATAGTTTCGAATATCAGTTGTTTTCGCCTTGTTGAACAGTTTTGACATTTCCGCGAATTGCGTAATGCTGTGCGGCCGTCAGTCCCATACAACCGCGTAGAGCGCAGGACTCTGCGATTCTAGACGTACTGCGCTCACTGCGAAAGGTTAGAAAAACACCCACATAAGCACAGCAGACAAGTGGCTACGTGAGGCGGTTCGACCGATAACTGTAGAAGCGTCATTCAAAACAAGTAATTGTTCTCCACTTCCGGCGGCCTTTTCTCTACTTCCTTTTTAAATAAAAAGATGTTGATCCATATATAGTCTCATAAACAACGGCTAACTTTTTTATTATTCGCTTTTGCTTGCAGTTTGGTTGTTGCCTTGGCTCTCTCCCGTATTAGATTTTCCAGTTGCCAATTTTGCACAAAAAGCGCTATACAATTAGGGAAACACAGACGAGGTAACGGGCGACAGTCATCTTGCTTATGGGTTTAAGGGTTATTGCAGGGTTTCGTGATGGACGCTCTTTTCCATTATTTTATTTCCCACCTTATCTAACCCATATCACGTGTATATGGTTCCGGGCATCTGCCAGCGTCGCGGTGAGCCGTAACTCAACGAAATAATGAAGCATAGGGAAAAGTTAAACGCAATTGGTGTTTTCGCTGGCCGCAACTCGTTCCATGAGAGTACAGAACAGCTGAGTAACAGCCGCATCCCTCTCCTGGTCCGAGGATCAGCCTAAACAAAGGAGGTTGAACTAACAGAAGCAACAGCTATTAGCGTGACAGTTGAATAGATGGCGACAACTGAACGCATCTCGAGGTAATCGCGCGGGTGCGGAATCTATGAGAAAACTGTCCTTCACATTATAAGAGATGCCGATAACTACCGTCATCTAAAAGGAGTGAAAAAGGCAGCATAATGCTGAACGATGAACAGCTGCCAAGTCTCAACATTGATCTGGCGGCGCTTTAGGAATGTGTGAGGAGCGGTGGCGTGGGTGGGGAAGGGGGGGGGGGGTATGCCACTTGATTTCGGGGGGGGGCCTGGGCCCCCCGGGCCCCCCCTTGGGTACGTGCCTGATACATATTGTAACAGATACGAAAGGCACGGACAAGAAGAGAAGAAAGAGAAGACGAAGAGAACGAGGAGTTTGAGAGGCCGGGCTGCGCTCCGATCACGGTACGACCATCGTCCATAATAGATACCGGCTCAGCACACCCCATACGCCAGAAGCCCTACCGAGTGTCATCGTCCGAACGCAAAGGTATTGCCGAGCAAGTCAAGGAGATGATGAACAAAGGTGTCATTCAAGAGTCATCTAGTCCATGGGCAGCCCCAGTAATCCTGGTCCGAAAAAAAGATGGCTCCTGGAGATTCTGCGTGGATTACAGACATCTAAACGCAGTGACGAAGAAGGATGTCTACCCACTACCGCGAATCGATGACGTCATTGATTGCTCACACGCTGCTTCTTACTTCTCAACGCTCGATTTGCGATCGGGGTATTGGCTAATACCTATGGACCCTGCCGACAAGGAAAAGACCGCTTTCGTCACTCCAGATGGCCTATTCGAATTTAATGTTATGCCTTTTGGCCTTTGCAATGCTCCTGCCACCTTTGAAAGATTCATGGACACCGTACTACGTGCTCTAAAGTGGGAGATATGCATGTGTTACCTCGATGATGAATTCTTTGGCCGCACGTTTGAAGAACATAACGAATGCCTCAGCCTCGTTCTCGACTGCATTGAGAAAGCTGGACTGGTTCGACGAACGTCAAACAGTGGTCCTGGGACACTTAGTCGACAAGGATGGCGGCAGACCCGATCCTCGTAGGATTGAAGCGGTGAGCTCCTTCAAGCCACCGCAGTCAGCACGAGAACTCCGCTCATTCATTGGCCTATGTTCGTATTTTCGTCATTTTGTTCCCCGGTTTGCCGACATCGTTTACCCATTGACAAGCATTTTGCGACAAAATGCATCCTTCAATTGGACACCAGAGTGTGACGCATCATTCTCTCAACTGAAGTTTATACTAACGTCAGCACACCTCTTCCGTCACTTCGATCCATCTTGCCCGACTGAAGTTCACACTGATGCTAGTGGAATCGGGATAGGAGCGGTGCTTGTACAACGTCACAGTGCCGCAGAACATGTCGCAATGCCAGCCGTTGTCTGAGCAAATCTGAACGCAAATATATGGTTAAGGAAGCAGGAATGCCTGGCAGCCGTTTTCGCCATACAAAATTGCAATGTTATTTTTACAGCAGACCATTCAAGATTATCACCGACCATCATTCTTAATGCTGGCTGGTCGGTTTGCGTGATCCCTCTGGTCGCCTGGCACGTTGGGCGCTGTGCCTCCAGGAATACGACTTTGTGGTATCGTACAAGAGTGGCCATCGTCACGCTAACGCAGACTGCCTCTCTCTGATTCCTCTTGCGACCACCGACTGCGATGCTGAGAATTTTGACGACTATCTCGCTGTTGTTACTCCTACATTCCCTGACGTAGCAGACCTTCAGCGAGAACAACGGGATGATGTTACCCTTGATGCGCTTTTTGTCGCCGCCCGTACTTCTAAAGGCAGTGGTCGATTTACTGTCCGTGATAAATTGCTGTACAAAACTAATTACTTCGGGCATGGAGTGCGTTTTCTGCTTCTTGTCCCCGAGAGTCTCCGCTCCGACGTTCTACGCGCCATGCATGACGATGTGACATCCGGCCATTTCGGCTTCGTACGAACGCAGGAGGAGCGCACGCACGCAGGAGCGCTTTTACTGGCCCAAGATGTACGAAACAACGAAGCGCTATGTCGCTAGTTGTGAAACGTGCCAACGTCACAAGCGACCGACCACCGCCGCCCCGGGTCCCCTTCGGCCATTGACACCGCCGAGTACGCCGTTCGAGCAAGTAGGCATTGACCATTTGGGTGCATTCCCGTTATCTAACAACAAGAACCGCTGGATAATTGTCTGCGTAGACCATCTTACATGGTATGCAGAAACTGCAGCCATACCGCCTTCCACCACTGCTTGCGTGGCGGTCTTCCTACTCCGTTCCGTGGTCCTTCGTCATAGCCCACCCCGTGTCATCATCAGCGACCGTGGTCGCCAGTTCACGGCTGCTGCCATTGAAGAGTTACTTCGTGTGTGCACTTCACAGTTCCGTCATTCCACGCCGTATCATCCACAGACCAATGGCCTCATTGAAAGGACAAACAGAACGCTGACTAACATGCTTGCCATGTACGTCTCCTCCAATCTTAAGAACTGGGACGACGTGCTGCCCTTCATCACTTATGCATACAACACGGCGAAGCACGAAACCACGAACTATAGCCCATTTTATCTCCTGTAGGCAAGGTTACCGCGAAGCCCTCTGGGCACTTTCTTGCCCTTCGTTCTGCACAGTGATGATTCTGTATCGAAGACTTTCTGTCTCGCCGAAGAAGCGCGTCGAACAGCTCGTCTTCGTACTCTGGCCTCGCAAAGTCGTTCGAAAGAGCGATACGACGACCGTCACGTACAAGTATCGCTGCAAAAAGGTGACTTAATCCTTCTTTCGACACCGCAACGCAAGCGTGGACTGTGCCAAAAGTTCTTGTCACAATATTCAGGCCCATTTGTAGTTGTGGACCGCATGAGCGAACTCACTTACGTCATAGATTGCCTACTGTGCAATGGTCGGCGATCAAGCAGAACTCAGCTGCCTCATAATGCTCGCCTGAAGCCTTTCTACCCTGCTTGTGCATCCTGACTTGCCCCACGGGCCTCGTCTGCTTGCGGGGAAATATAACAGATACGAAAGGCACGGACAAGCAGAGAAGGAAGAGAAGGCGAAGAGAACGAGGAGTTTGAGAGGCCGGGCGGCACTGCGATCACGCTACGACCATCGTCCATCTCCTGTAAATAAAACCATTTCTTCGCAACTCATCGTAACAATATATTTCATTCAGGAACCTGTGCACGTGTCCGCATTCTCACTCTCATATCTGGCGATAAACATAAAAGCATAAACGTTATCTACTGGGTATCAGTGTAGAGCGAGATTGCGACAAGCGATCACCGAAATAACCATGAGTCATTCTTACAGTATCATCAAAAGTGGGAGAGATTACACAAAAAAAACACAGAAGAAAAACAGGAAGACACAGTGAGTCTGTAGAGGAAACGGATATGGCACTTAACAAATAACCAGTGTAGAGGGGAAGGATGAAGGCATAAAATCGTTTGAAAAAAAAAGCAAACAGGCAAAAAACAATAAAACTGAAAACAACATAAAACCAAAAGGGGGATATCACGCCAATCAACAAATGTGGCAATGACGTCATGAAAGTATGAAGGCTGAATATATGGCTTAATGAAAACAACCATGGAAGGCGACGTTTCGAATTGCAAACCACACTATGAAAAGGGTGAAACCAGGTGAAAAAAACTGACGCTCGGCGGCATTCACAGTCACTGCGAAAAAAACAGAACATGAAATTCTTCGATTATTTATCTCTATTGACAATTAATTCTAACATTTACAACACACGTCACAGAGAAATATGGTACGTTCCTAAAGCGCGCACTAACTACGGTCAACAAATGTTACGCCACACACTGCCATCTTTGTTACACTCATTGGAAACTCAATAGACGGCTATCTCTCCTTTTAATAGGCTCATTGTGTATTCCTTCCTTTTTTTCCTTTTTTTGTTTTGCTCTGGTATACATTGACGCCATGAGTCCTTAACCAATTTTCTCTGCTTGTCAATAACTTATTATTTATAGATGTGAATTTCAAGGCTGAATAATTTGTGTCATTTCATACTATTCGCTTTCTGTAATACAATTTCTTGCAGCATTCTATTGTTGATTTTTCTACCCGTATGCATTTCTGTTATACAATGTTCACTAATGTTCACTTTTTTTTCTTGTTTATCCATTATTGTATGTTTGCGTTCTCTTCATTGTGCACAGTGCCATTTTTGTAGGGAGTACAGACCCCGTCAAGCCGAATTCATTTGGCTTTTTGTCTGTACTCCTGTCATCTGTACATGTATAGATGCAAATAAACTTGAATTGAATTGAAAAAAAAAAACACCTACAACACAGAAAACCAACAGACAAAAACCTAAAAAATCTTAGACCGCAAAAAAAATCGAAAGCCACGGCAAAGGACAACTATCGTCATCTTATGATTCTTTAGAGATGCTTATTCTCAGCCGCGGACTAACATCAGTCCTGGGCGCAATGACTTCACTAACGTCTTTAAATTACTGCGTTCGTCATACTTTCATAGGCGTTTGTGAATTTAACAAAAAAATTTTTGTCAGCCAGCGATAGTGTCACGGTGCTCCGCGCCTGCTTCGCAGTAGGAAGATCAGCATGTGATGCAAGCTATACTTCCAGGAGATGCAAACTATATTTCCTTGTGCTAACAGGAACGAACCTACAGCACTATGTTCTTCCGGCTGCCAAATCATTTGACAATGTTATTAAAATGCGGTACTGATTTCAATAAAACAATTGCCGGAAAGTCACAAGTTGAACTCTCAAATGGACCCAGCAGTTTCCAGTAATAACGCACATCAATTCAAAGAAATAAGATCCAATATTTTCCTCTTACAAGCTCCGCGATATAAACCACGAGTAAAAGTGCGCAGGAGTTAGAGTGCTGACTGATGCACTTTGGTTAGTAAGAAATGTTAGGAACTCGCCATGGGGCAATAATGGAAGTTATCATGAGGATTCTTGCGGCCTCACTTTCGTGGTCGCAGGCACATCAACAAAAATTTGCTGAAAATTTAGATAATTCAGCCACTGTAAGTATGTGACAAAAACCTTTTTGCAGGCTGTTTTTCGTAGTTACACGCACTAACACAACTTGATATACTGATATCTTGAACTTACTTGATGCCAGTTGAGCGATCGTTGACACAAACAGCTGCTGTAAGGTCACCCATTACTAGCGCAAATGCACTCTCCATCCATGACACATTCTGGTGAAGGTCATCGGAGCAAACATTATCGAGTTGTAATGAGACCATTCCAGTTGAGCAAATATTTTGCAGATGCACCTCGGCCAGTAAAAGATTTTCGAAATCCCTTTGTAAGAGTGGGACACATAGGAAGTTAATAGGAGGTCTACTACAGGCTGGTTCACTTCAGCGATTTCTGGCACACAAACACAGCATTTACTGAAAAGTTCAAATGTGCCTCAGCTTTCAAGGAAGCTACTTTATTCAGGCTTTCTACATGCTTGATTCAGCGGTCGCACACAGTAAAATAAATACTACAAATTTTAGAGGTTACTTGATCTTTACTAAAATTGCTAAAGACTCCCTTTAGCACTGACAGCTGGCTGGAACACAGAAGTGGCAGTGGGGGGTGCTGGCCAGGTCCCTACGCGAGGCCTGACATGGTCGGTGTGCCTGTGCCACACGGCCCCGTCTGGCATGCGCACGAGCAGCGGTGAGGCGCTGGCAGGAGACACCACCTCTCCCGCAGACCACGGTGGGCCAGGGTGGAGGTTCCTGGGGAAAACTGGAGCTCCCGACTCTGGAAAAGGCCCGGGACTGCATCCTTGGTCAACAGTCAGCTTCTGCTTCTGCTGCTTCAAAAGCAATGTGGATCGGAGGTCCGGATGCAAGGCGTCGAAGGGTGTCCTGACCATCCAACCCAGCAGTAGTTCACAGGGGGCACGGCCAGTGACATCGTGAGGCGTGGTCTGGTACTAAAGCAGTATCCGAGCAATCTGCGTCCAGAAATCCCCAGTCTGGCTCTTCTTGAGCTTGTCTTTGATGGTTTGCACCACCCGCTCGGCTGCACCATTTGCAGCAGGGTGGCACGGTGGAGCCATCATCCGGCGGATTCCGTTTTTCGTCAGCCAGGCCAGGTACTCTGCGTTGGCGAAAGCAGGGCCATTGTCGGACACGATGACATCCGGCCACCCCTGGGCGGCGAAGACCTGTCGTAGCGCTGCAATGGTCGCACATGCTGATGGAGTGGTGACAGGTATAACCTCCACCCACATTCAAAAGGCGTCCACCACCACCAGGAAGAATGGCCCTTGAAGGATCCCCCAAAATCCACATGTAGGTGGGACCAGCGTCTCTGTGGGAACGGCCAGGGGGGTGATTTCCACATGACGTGAGGCTCGCTGATTCTCCTGGCAGATTTGGCTGCTCTGCACCAAATGCGCAATGTCTTGGTCCGGGCCAGGCCACCAAGCATGGGACCGGGCCACCATTTTGGTCTTTTCTATCCCTGGATGACCCGCGTGCAGCAACTAGAGACCTTGGACCGGAGACTTTGTGGGATCACCACCATCGCACCCCACAGTAGGCCGCCCTGCTGCAAGCTCAGCTCAGCGGCCTTGTGGCTATAGGCCTGCTGCACGAGTTCCTTTCCACGGGACACCGCCTTGACCACCTGAGGCAGGACTGGGTCCCGGCTGGTCGCTTGAGATACCGCAGATCTGGAGAGCACATCCGGGTACGCGTATTCTAGCATGAACACTTCAGCAGGTTCTGGAACAGCATCAGGCACCTCTGGCAGGGGCAGCCGGCTCAGGGCATCAGCAGGTCCCAGGTCCTTTCCCGGACGGTAAACCAGCTGGTAGCTGTAAGCTGCCAGTATCAAAACCCAGCGCACCACTCGAGGCGATGCCTGCACACGAACTGCCTTGTCAGGCCCCAGCAACCCCAACAGCGGCTTGTGGTGCGTGACCGTCTCGAACTTCCGGTCCCAAAGGTACTGGTGGAAGCGTCCGACACCGAACATGAGGGCCAATCTTTCCTTGTCCAGGTGGCTGTAACGTTGCTCTGCAGCATGAAGCCGTCGAGAAGCAAACAACACAGGGTGTTCCTGGCCATCTTTGTCCCAGTGTGCCAGGACGGCTCCCACACCGTATGGCGACGCATCTACGGTAAGGACAATAGGCTTAGCAGGATCGAAGTGCACCAGCACTGGAGCCTTGGTGATTAGCTCATTGCTGCGCTGCAAGGCCTGGTCCTGCTCCTGCTGCTCCATGGTCCTGCTGGACCCATTATTGACCATCTCGAAGCAGACGATGGAGTGGCTGTAGATGCTGCGACAGGTTCGGCAGAAAACTCCTGTAGAAGTTGATGAGGCCCAGGTAGCTCAGAAGCTCCTTCTTGTTCTGGGGCTTAGGTGCCTTGAGCGCAGCATCAACTTTGCGGGGAGCCGGGGCTAGACCTGCCTGGGAAATGACATGCCCCAAGTACTCAACGCTGGGAGCTATGAAAACACACTTTTCCAGCTTGAGCTTGAGGCCGGCGTCCTGCTGTCGGGCCAGGACGTTGTGGAGGTTCTGTAGGTGGTCCCCGCCGTCGCTGCCAGCAACCAGGATATCGTCCAAGTACACCGCCACGTGCCTCATGCCCCTGAAGAGGTTGTTCATCTGCCTCTGAAATATGGCTGGGTCTTCGGCCAAGACGTGGAACCTGGCCGCGGAAGAACTTGAGCCCGCGGCCGTACGCCCCCGCCGCATACCCTTGCGACAGCTACCCTGGCCGCGGGCTTGTGTGGTACGTTGGATTGAATCAGGCTGCTGCTTGCTGTTCGTCCTCCCCCTTCGGCATACACGTGCCAGGTGCCCAGTTTTCCCGCACGTAAACCATTGTGCTTGAGAGAACTGGCACTGTGAAGGGGAGTGAGCACCACCACAGCGACCGCAGGTACTGCCTTTTGTCGCGAATTTATTGACCGCCGCTTCCGCCGATGGTGAGCCAGTCGCACGGAAAATCTCGCCGGCGTCCTTGGCGGCAGCTTCCACTGCCAGCGCTGCCTTCACGGCGTCGTCCAGCGACGGGTCGGGAAGCTCCAGGAGTCGCGTCTGCATGGCGGGGTTCTTGATTCCGCAGACGAAACGGTCGCGGAGCAGCGAGTCCAGTTGCTCCCCGAAGGCGCAGGCACTCGGTAACCCTCGTAGCACAGCAACGAATTGCACGAGGGTCTCTCCTTCCCGGTGGCTCCAGTTGTTGAAGCGGAAACGCTCCATTAGTGTGGACGGTGCCGGGTTAAAATGCGAGCGCAGTATGGCAAGCACCTCACCCAGCGTCTTAACGTGTGGCGTGGCTGGATTGGCAAAGTCGAGCAAGAGGTTGAACGGAAAAAACCAGTCAAAAACACAAAGGACCAGAGGAGAAGTTCACGACACAACGACTGGACTATCAACTGTGGTTTATTAGAATCAGTGTAGTCCCAGCAAGGGCAGCAGAGCATGCGCAACCGCATCATCACTTATCACATAGCATGAAAAGACAGCACCGTCCCTGGGGTCAGATAACGGTGCAAACTTGCCTCGCCATTGCAATGAGTGTGGTTGTTATCCTTTGTTTAGCAATGTGACCATTCTTGGTAGGGGCAAGGGCAAGGAAGAGCGTGAAATCTTGGAAGCGTACTTCATCAGTTGATCAGGTGATGACTGCGTTAGTACAACGTCGGTGCGTTTACAAGAAAAAGAATTTGAATTTCTAAGTCGCTCCCGATAGAAACGGTGCTGTCTTTTCATGCTATGTGATAAGTGATGATGCGGTTGCGCATGCTCTGCTGCCCTTGCTGGGACTACACTGATTCTAATAAACCACAGTTGATAGTCCAGTCGTTGTGTCGTGAACTTCTCCTCTGGTCCTTTGTGTTTTTGACTGGTTTTTTCCGTTCAAGTATGTACCAACTGGCCCAGATTTCAACCCTTCTGCAAGAGGCTGAAGACGCGGGTCCCGCAGCTGGCCAGGAAAATGTCCCGCTGTTTAGCCTCGGGTGTGTCGTTTGCCCGGACGAACACGTGGACTTGCTCCTCGTAAATTTGCCAGGTGGACCCATCTCCCTCGAATGGCTCGAGCCTTCCGTACAGCGGCATGGCGACAGCACCGGGGGGTGGTGTTCCGCCGCTCGCGGTGGCGTGCGACGCTCCGTAGGTACTCGTCGCCAGTGTCACGAGGATCCCATCCTCGTCGCCAGTGTCACGATCCACCCGGGCTCGTGAAGAAGGGAGGGCTCGTGGCACCCTCCGATAGACTGACGCTCCACAGCGTGGTGGTGCTGAACGATGACTGACCGGCGAGTCGTCGGTGTTTATTGTGGTGTGGTGACCAATGTTGCCTGCATAGCTTTAGCAGGCCACCGAGCTTGGTGGGCAAACCAAGATTATGCCCGAGGGGGCGTCACATATTTGTTATACACATCATGAAATAAGGGGGTTGCAGTCGCGGCGGAGTACGCGACCCGCTACGCCGTAACCCGTGCTCTTCCGACCAGTTGCGCAACTAATGTTGCGGACTTCCTCCTACATATCATTTTATTGCATGGTTCTCCCCGTCAATTGCTTACAGACCGCGGCAGCACCTTTTTGGCCAAAGTCAGTGGCGACAGCATGCCTGCCTGCTCAATACAGCATAAATTTACCACCTCCTACCACCCCAAAACGAACGGCCTCACTGAGCGTTTGAACCGCACCCTTACAGACATGCTATCCAAATACGTTTCAGACGACCACGGTGACTGGCACCTTGCTCTACCTTACTTTACCTTTGCATACAACTCTTCC
The DNA here is from genome assembly GCF_038994185.2 of Dermacentor albipictus. Classification (NCBI taxonomy): domain Eukaryota; kingdom Metazoa; phylum Arthropoda; class Arachnida; order Ixodida; family Ixodidae; genus Dermacentor; species Dermacentor albipictus. The sequence continues at coordinate 6,775,021 of NC_091822.1, read as the reverse complement.
CGTCTCGAAACTGCTGGCTTTTCCCCGTTTTACCTCTTGTATGGCCGCGAACCGATGCTACCACCGGACACTGTGCATCCGTCCGCCACAGCTTCAACTAGCCATTATGCCCGTGATCCAATCGCCCATGCTCGCCATGCTCGCCAACTTGCGCGTGCTCGTCTACAAGTGTCTCAAGACAAGCAGAAACGACGCTACGACCTCCATCACCGTTATGTCCATTTTGTGCCCGGCACCCTCGTGTTGCTTTGGTCACTATCGCGTAAAGTAAAAAAAAGAATTATGGAGTTTTACGTGCCAAAACCACTTTCTGATTATCAGGCACGCCGTAGTGAAGGACTCCGGAAATTTCGACCACCCGGGGATCTTTAACGTGCACCTAAATCTAAGACACGGGTGTTTTCGCATTTCGCCCCCACCGTAATGCGGCCGCCGTGGCCGGTATTTGAACCCGTGACCTCGTGCTCAGAAGCCCAACACCATAGCCACTGACCAACCACGGCGGGCTATCGCGAAAAGTCGGCCTTTGTGAAAAACTGCTTTCCTGTTACACAGGCCCATATCGCGTGATACGCAAAGTGACCGATGTCACCTATGAAATCGTTCTAGCCACGCTCACTACGTCCTACGTGCTCCGCTGTGACAACCAGTGACGTTGTCCTTGATGCCCGACTCAAGCCCTACAACTCTCCATGCACCTTGGATATTTAACAGCACCGGGACGGTGCTTTTGCCGCCGGGGGGTAATATTACGATGTCATTGAGCGATGCTCAAGAGACGAGCCGGCACGAGAACGACGGAGTTGGTCGGTGCCCTTGGCACGAGCGAGTGTCAGCCTGGCTGCCTGGCTCCAGTTTAAATAGCGTGTAAATAGCATCTTTCGTCTGTGTCTTTGCACACGTAACAATATATACGGTGTATTCAGAATACAGACACGTCTATACAGATGGCTCCAGTACAGCAACCTCCTCTACTTCAGTATTCATTATGCCACACCTCAACAAACAAGAAGCATTTGAGCTATCTCGTGCGACTTCCTCCACAACGGCTGAACTGTTCGCAATGCCATGTGCGATAAAATTTGTGTTGTCTGTAAGAGATGCGCAAAAATGGGTAATTTTCTGCAATTCCCAAATGGCTTTAACATCGCTCTGCAGCACAAAAGGAAAAGCAATCATTGATAGTGTAAGATACAAAACATTCAAAGGCCTGGCAAAGGCAAGCCAAGGGAATCATTAAAGGCATTCCAGTGGATATCAGGGCATTGTAACATTCCTGGTAACACAGCTGCCGATGAAGCAGGACGACAACTACACATCAAAGTTAACGTGGTTTCGCTTCCAATGTTAGAGAATGAATTACGCTGCCTCATAAGGTCAACGCCTTTCGTTATATGTAGAAATACGTGGTATGACCGTAATTGTAAGAGCTAGGATTCGTATAATATTGAACCGTTTGCGGGGACGGTAGAGTATCCGTCTCCCGTGCAAGAGGACCGTGGTTCAAATCCCGGTGCCGCGCAATTCTCCACCGGAAAATACAAAAAAACGGGTGTTGAGAAAATTGCACAAACAGGCCTGGAGTGCGGCCGGATCCCGGCGACCAAAACCGGTAACGCACTCTCTCACCAGAGCAGGATTGGCTACCCTGGTGCAGTACTTGGCCACAACCTTCCATAAAAAATGATGAACAGCAGGTTGCCACTATCCCTCAAAAGGAAAGTGTATGACAGCTGTGTGTTACCAGTACTCACATATGGGGCAGAAACCTGGAGGCTTACGAAAAGGGTTCTGCTGAAATTGAGGGCGACGCAACGAGCTATGGAAAGAAGAATGATCGGTGTAACGCTAAGGGATAAGAAAAGAGCAGATTGGGTGAGGCAACAAACGCGGGTAAATGACATCTTAGTTGAAATCAAGAAAAAGAAATGGGCATGGGCCGGACATGTAATCAGGAGGGAAGATAACCGATGGTCATTAAGGATTACGGACTGGATTCCAAGAGAAGGGAAGCGTAGCAGGGGGCGGCAGAAAGTTAGGTGGGCGGATGAGATTAAGACGTTTGCAGGGACAACATGGCCACAATTAGTACATGACCGGGGTAGTTGGAGAAGTGTGGGAGAGGCCTTTGCCCTGCGGTGGGCGTTACTAGGCTGATGATGATGATGATGAACCGTTTATTGAATTCAAACTTTTATTGACATTAGACAGATATATGGAAACCCTTATTCATTCATTAAGGCTGAGGGCTGCATATACAAAAAATTTCTTACGCCGTATTGACCGGGCGGAAACCTCCGAATGTGATTGTGGAATTGTAGACGACGATTTGCATCACCTACTTCTACATTGCCCATATCACGACACACCAGGACGACAACCTAAGTCAACCCTAATTACATTAGACCACAGACGTTTCAGTTTAAAGAAACTTTTGGGTCCTTGGCCGACAACGTCCTTGCAGAAAAGCGCTTAAAAAGCGCTAGAGACTTTCCTTGAAAATAGCGGTATTGTTGGCCGTTATTAACGCTTTTATTGTTCCTTTCATTTCAATTAATGTCACTGTGTATATATGTATGTGTTTGTGGGTTATGTTATGTAGACTGTTCTGTTGTGACTACATCTGATAATGCATTTACACAATGTAGGTACCACCCGGTGACTAGAGACTGTGGTATTAGCCGACAGTATCATTTTCATATTGAGACTCTTTTCTATAGAACTGTGGAGTGGTTTAACTCGTACATTGTATGTGCCATGTGTTTCTTACGTCACAGTGCTACTGGGAAAGCGTTCCTTGACAAGCGCTCGCGCTTGTATGAAAAGGTTATTTGATATGTAATCTTCAACCCTATATGTTGTAAGCTAGACCAATTCAAGAGGTAAGGAGAAGCCGGCGCCCTAAATTGTGCATCAACATCTCCTTATATAATATTAATAAAAAAAGGCACGTCCAGCAGACGACAGTGACCCAGGCAGTGAGATTGCCTCTTCACATGGGTGCAGCCGAAACAGCCACGGACTAAGGATGAGGCGACGGCAACGCGCCGCAATTTCAGTCTTTTTTTGTATCGCACTCAACGCCGCTCCCCCATTCTACTACACTACATTTTTTTAGGGTGCCGCCACTTTGCGACCATAGCGCCGTCTACCATACCGTGTCATGCTGGTGTGCGGGATGGCAGTGGAGGGTGCTAAGCGAACGTGCTGTTGACGAGTGGCAAGGCTTCGGGTTTTCTTGAGATGTCTTGATAGGCTTTTGGGATAGGAAAACTTCTTAGTGTCTCGTTGCTGAGCTTTGAGCTTCGATGTGGCCACAATATCGAGCCTTGGTGGGCCTACAGGCGTCGCCACAGCTCTGCACACGGTCAAAGTAGGATGCGAATCAAATCTGAAGATAGTCGATACGTAACACACTGCAATATGTTAGTGTACGTATCGCGTTGAACTATATTAAGGTATTACTCACGTGAAAACAATCAGAGGTGTCTCTAGGTGCCACGCGGAGTGCCGCACCAGCTTACATCACAATACTGGTAACTCTGATGCTCCGAGGAAACACGTTTTCGTAGTTTTCGAGCTAGTAAAATTTCCGCAGTACGATTTCTTATGCATTCTATAACTGACACCCGGGTATCAAGCTTTGCAAAGTAAATAATTGTGAAATAATTCAACCAGGGGGGCTGCTCACATGCGACCTGATGTCACTGGCCGCGAATATGCCAGGAAGAACCAGGCACTCAGGACGTTTGAAAGAATCTGCGCACTCTTCGGTCTCGAGTGGTGCCTGTGCAAGGCACCTAGCCGACTCGATAGCGCTGAAAAATGAACTACTACTCTTTGCAACAGCAAGGTTGTTTTTTTAAGTAATACAGCGCGTGATACGTGACGTCGACCAATCAGCTTGCCCACGAGATTCAGAAATGCGGGAGGGACCATTTACGGTACACGGTAGGCATGGCTTTGGTTTCAAAACACATAAAAACATGCCTTCGTTTTCTTAGTCGGCACGATACAGTTTTCATAATACGTCCTCGGTCAAATTCCTCGAGAACGTTGGTTGCCAAGCACGGCAATCGTAGAGCACATTTCAACAGAATAATTTTAATATGCGGGGAGGAAGAAATAGTAGACTTCGACCATTCACAATAGTTGACCGACTCGAATACGCACCTTTCCTTCAAATCCCAGTTTGATCAAGGGTTCCGTGTTCATCGGCGTGCGCTCACTGGAAAAAAGAAGTTCTGAACGTACGTGGGATGGAGCTGATGGCGCCAAGTTCTTTCTGTTCGTATTGGCAATCCAAAGCGGACGCTTGTCTGCAACTTTAGCGGCGGAATCCACGGAGGCGCCGAGGCTGAAGATGCACTCAACTCTTCTTCCCGAAAGTTCGTTTTGCAGCTGAATGCAGCACAGTGGTTGCTCGTTGGCCGTAAGCCATTTTACATTGCAGCGACCACAGAAGGAACAAGTTAGAATCACGCTAATTAGAATTGACTCCGCTACCGTCCAATGTTGCCGTCGGAAGAAACAGCGATCCGCACATACCAGTGCGAGGAGGAGAGCGACGTGGTGCGCTGGTTCGAGGCTACTATGTTTATCGTTGGCGATAGAACACTCTATATGACCAAATGAGTTTAACAGCCAAACATGACAGCACATAGCTTTTGTCGTAGAAGTAATGCAGTACTTCAGAAAACATGAATCGGAGGAACATCGGTTTGATTAAAAATTATTGCCTTCCTACAGATAGGACCGCACTTGTCGTCTGCTTCCCATTAATGCCAGCGTATAATCGCTATCGCTGTCACCTATCGCTGTTTTCAGCATGTTTCCGGCATACAAAAATACCTTCGCTACAAATCTAAAAATTCTGCAAAAAATGCTTTGCGGTGTTTTCCGCGTTACCATTGTGGGATTGGATAACCTGACTGGTGAGCTTTTCTTTGCTAAAAGGAGCGCACTGGGTGGTTGTCGGTGCCTTAACTTATTTTGTTGTAGCGCAAGCTGAACAAGGACAAGAGAAAGGGGGGAGGGAAGACAAAGGGGAGGAAAGACAGGGAGGGTAGCCAGTCTTCGTGAGTGCCGAAGCCCATCTGGGCCAGTGTCCTAGAGCTCTTTCCTCAGTAAAAAGGCAACTGTCCAGTTTTTCGAGCGCAATCACGAGCACTTCTTTTGGCATTTTGTAACGCGGACAGTCACAAAGGAGGTGCTCAATCGTCTCCTCGCAGCCGCCGGTGTCGTAAGTAGGGCTGTCGGCCATTCCAATTCAGAAGGAATAGGAGTTCACGAATGCCACGCTGAGCCACAGGCAGCACAGAGGTGTTGTTTCCACTCGTGGTAATCCTGGTGGTAGACTAAGTTGCAGACGCGGATCCAATCTGGGGAGACGTGCGTTAGTGAATTCACTGGCGTTCCACAAATTCTGCGTAACCTCGCAGGCGAGGGAGTGGCACACCTTACAAACACAGCGCTAGCTTTCAACAACAAATTTATTTGCAGATTTCTATGTCAGTCAAAAAACTTCGTAAGTGTGGTTCGCAGTTAACTTTTCTTTTCATTTTTACCTAAATTTTACGCGTGCTGTATGACGTTTCGAGGGCGTATATATATAGCGACGAGAACGGGAAATAAATCTGTTGTTAAAAGTTAGCGCTCTGTGTTTGAGATGTGCCTTTCTATTATGCTTGTTCAGTTTGCGCTACAAGAAAATAAGATATGCCGTACAAACCAGCCCCTGTAGCTATCCTCATCGAGGTCCCTTTAAAGCTCAAAGCATTGTGCCCCCTGCCAACAGGAAGTCGGGCCCGTCTCAGTTTCTTCGTTTCCGCGTTCAGATTTTATTTCTGTCATTGGGCGCTCTAACGTCAAGCTATTCTAAACGGTTTCTATTCCATTTCCCTAATCAACCCTCCACGAGTGGCCAAACTATTGCGGTATTGTGGTGTGCGTGACCCAAATTATTGTGATTATTATTTATTATTATTTGCCGCTGTTCACGAAAGAACTCTCGCGGACCCATCCTATGAACTGCATTGTAGTAGGCGGCGGTTCCAAACGTCCGCATTAGGAATTTTTTTCGGCGCATCTCAGCGCTGCACAGAATCAATATAGCACAGACTAAGTTCGGAAGTTTGCAGAAAAGCAGTACGATGTGACGAAACGCAGTATTGCAGGAGCATAACGCATATTCATTCGCCGATTAATGCTACCATGACCGCAAACCATGGGGATGTACAGTGCCCAGCATTGCATTGTGCACAGACACTACGACGCGCTTGTCGAAAGGGTTGCAGGCCTGCTAATAGAAAAACAATGACTCAGGGACCTGTCACTTACCTCTTGATACGTGAAAGACCTACCGGCGCCGCGGAGATGGAGCCCCGAAGCGCACGACGACAACGTTAACTGGAGCCGACAAACGCTCACGTGGGAACTGATCAGCAGGTGATATAAGCACCACGTTGAGAAAAAAAAATGGGCTACTGAACTCGAACCGCACCATTACAGGGTTACAAGATGAGCCCAGCAAAATATAGCCAAATGATCTGAATTTGTAGCCCAGAAATAGCCAGACAGAAACTTTTCTTGAGCAAAAAGTAGCCAAAAACATAGCGAAAACGTTTGATGGTGTTCTGCAGTTGCCTTATGATTAGTGTCCAAATCTGACCGTGTATTTCCGACTCCTAAATAACTTCCAGCGAAATACAACCGGCACAACACTGCCCTCAAAACCTGCGTAAGGAATTCTAGTGAGAGCTACCACTCAGACGTGAATTTGGACATCATTCATTGTTACAATGAGCCGAAGCATCCCTTCTCCCATTTACTCATGACGTTGCTGGTATATACTGAGCCACGTTCTGAGCAAATTTTAGTTCACGCCTCACTTCGGGCAAGAGTCGGGCAAAATATTGCCAGCTCCAGCCTTGAGGATCAGCTTCCGCTGGTCACGATCGAGTGCCCCAGTGGCTGTCGGACCTAAAGGCATTTTAACGCGACTGCGTTAAGGAGCTCGTGTCGCAGAAAAGCCGGTATCGTCAGCGTCGGCGGCGTTGGCCAAGAGCGAAAAATCACGGCAGGCAATTCATGAATAAAAACAGCTTGCAAGATGGGCTGCGTGGGAATCGAACCAGGGTCTCCGGAGTGTGAATCGGAGACGCTACCGCTCAGCCACGAGTTCGATCGCTCAAAGCGGGACAAAAACGCCTATGGTGAATGCGGTGTTGCCTTATAAATTTGCCGAAGAAAGCTATACTGCTGTGTATATCGGTAATTATAAGCATGTAAATTACAGAAGTCCCAGTTAAACGCGTAGCGAAGTACGTTTACGCTACATTTCTTCTGCGCTTTCCGCACACGCAGAGCCATCTTGCGGCAAACACAGAATACCCCCTCCTCTCAATGTACAGCGCTGCCCCGACAGGTGGCGCGCCACGCGCGCATTGGGGCTGTGCAGGGACCGGTGCGAGGAGCGTCGCGGCCCCGACTCCCTCTCCCCTGACGACGCTTCGCCGTGCTCCCACACGGGTTGCAGAATCAAGCGTCGTTCCTTTCTTTAGATTACTATCTATCTCTCTGCCCGTGCCGATCACGACGTTTGGCTGGCGTAGATCGTTTACCCCTCCGAGACACCGAGTTCTTTGGTTTGGTCCGTTTGCTCAGGCGCACGTTTCGTTGCCGCGCCGAATGCTGCGTTGCTCGACGCTTACCGCGTGATAGGTGGGCCCAAAGTCTGATGCGGGGCACCTCGTAAGTGATCGCTGCACCGTAGCGCAGTGTCTTACACCCCTTGGAGGGTCGACGGGAACGCTGCCGCGTTCCACTCTTGAAGGCGAAGCTTAAGCGTCCTCCAATTTTTTTGGAATAGGGATGCCTTTCCTAAGCCTAATTCATAAAATAAACTGCGATGAGGTTTATTCTCGTTCACGACGTTGTGGAACGCTAGGCAAAACAAGGCACTGCAAGGGCTGTCCGAAGCACGGGGTCGCTCGAGATCACGGCACGGCCCTTCGTCTTCCTCTTCAGACGGCACATACACAGGGGCGCGTCTGCTTCATTACAATGCCCCGGGAGCTAAGCGTAGCATGCATCCTGGCGACTCAGGGCGCGGAGAAGATGAGTGGGTCGTAGTACGGTTTCAGGCGGTTGACATGTACTGTCTCTCGCCCACGACGACGCAGGTCTGGTGACACGGTGAGCGGCTCGACGATGTAGTTGACCGGTGAAGTGGCCTCGATTATACGGTATGGACCGTGATAACGCGCCAGGAGTTTGGAAGAAAGGCCAGGAATGTTGGCTGGTATCCAAAGCCACACAAGTGAACCAGGAACAAAGTTGGGCGGTGGTTGATGAGCACGGTCATGTCTTGTCTTTTGACGTTCTTGAGTCTCACTAGTCAGGGCACGTGCCAGCTGACGGCAATCTTCAGCATATTTGGCGACTTCGGAAAGCGGAGTATACTCTGTAGCGTCAGGTTGGTAGGGCAGTATGGTGTCCAAAGGGCATGATGGCTCACGGCCATACACAAGGAAAAAGGGGGAAAAGCCGGTGGTCGCTTGCGTCGCGGTGTTGTACGCGAACGAAACAAAGGGGAGTACGGTGTCCCAGTTGGAGTGGTCGGATGAAATATACATCCGCAACATGTCGCCAAGTGTGCGATTGAAGCGCTCGGTAAGACCGTTGGTTTGGGGATGGTACGCGGTCGATTTGCGATGAATTATCCTGCACTCAGCGAGGAGGGCTTGGATGCCCTCCGACAGGAAGACACGGCCCCTATCACTCAGTAATTCTCGGGGAGCACCGTGGCGAAGGACAAAATTGCGAAGGATGAAAAAACCAACGTCACGGGCGGTCGCTGCTGGCAGTGCTGCAGTCTCAGCGTAGCGAGTAAGGTGATCTACGCCGACAATAATCCACCGATTTCCACGCCCGCTGCATGGAAACGGGCCGTAGAGGTCGATGCCGACGCGGTCGAACGGACGAGACGGGCATGGCAGCGGCTGCAACGGTCCTGTGAAACGCTGTGTAGGTGTTTTGCTTTGTTGGCATGTAGTGCAAGACTGAATGTACTTTTGCACAAAGTTGTTCATGCCTCTCCAATAATAGCGCTGACGCAACCTTGTGTAAGTTTTGAGGACGCCGGCATGAGCGCTTAGGGGGTCAGCGTGAAAAGACGCGCAGACGTCAGAGCGCATATGACGAGGTATAGCGAGGAGCCATTGGCGTCCGTCGGGCATGTAGTTTCGGCGATATAGAATGTTGTCCCGCACTGAGAAGTGGGTTGCTTGGCGACGCAGTGCTCGTGTCGAAGGGACATCAGACGGAGCAGCAAGGTAGTCGAGTAACATTGCAAGGGATGGGTCCTTGCGCTGCTCTGTGAGCATGTCAGGGATGGTGAACGGTGACAGGGTGGACGAGGAAGCTGACAACGACGCCAAATCAGGCGTCAGTGGGGAGCGAGAGAGCGCATCAGCGTCGGAGTGCTTGCGACCAGAGCAGTACATGACGCGGATGTCGTACTCTTGCAAGCGAAGCGCCCAACGTCCCAAGCGTCCAGACGGGTCTTTCAAGGAAGAAAGCCAACAAAGGGCATGGTGGTCAGTAACAACGGCGAAAGAACGGCCGTAAAGGTATGGGCGAAACTTGCTTAATGCCCAGATGATCGCTAGACACTCCTTTTCTGTGACGGAGTAATTTAATTCTGCTTTCTTTAGAGTACGGCTCGCATAAGCGACGACGTATTCATCATAGCCAGCTTTCCGTTGCGCTAAGACCGCGCCAAGGCCAACTCCGCTGGCGTCAGTATGGACTTCCGTGGGAGCATCAGGGTCGTAGTGGCGAAGAATCGGTGGTGAGGTCAACAAGTGGCGCAATTGCTGAAATGCTGCATCACATTCAGGTGACCATGCTGCTATGCCGTTACTGGCGGAAAGTAAACTTGTCAAAGGCGCCATGATGGATGCGAAATTGCGTACGAAGCGACGAAAATAAGAACATAAGCCAATAAAACTTCGGAGGGTTTTGATAGACGTGGGCCTTGGGAACTCTGCAACAGCGCGGAGCTTGTCTGGATCCGGGAGGACGCCGTCTTTTGAGATAACGTGACCCAATATGGTTAGCTTGCTTGCAGCAAAGCGGCACTTTTTGAGGTTAAGCTGTAGACCGGCAGAGGCGAGACAGGACAGAATGTCATGCAGGCGAGCGAGGTGCGTCGGAAAATCGGTTGAGAAGACGACGATGTCGTCGAGGTAACATAAACAGGTCTTCCATTTGTGGCCACGAAGGATGGTGTCGATCATACGCTCAAAAGTAGCAGGCGCGTTGCACAACCCGAAGGGCATGACGTTAAATTCGTAGAGGCCATCGGGTGTAACGAATGCGGTTTTCGGACGGTCAGGCTTGGCCATGGGAACTTGCCAGTACCCGGAGCGCAGATCCAAGGAACTGAAGTATTCTGCGCCTTGTAAACAGTCGAGAGCGTCATCGATTCGAGGCAGAGGATAAACGTCTTTCCTCGTTATCTTGTTTAGGCGTCTGTAGTCGACACAAAAGCGAATGGAGCCATCTTTTTTCCTCACCAATACGACAGGTGAAGACCAAGGACTTTGAGAGGGACGGATGACTTTACGTTGGAGCATGTCGTCCACGTGCTCCGTGATGATTCGGCGCTCTTCGGCAGAGACACGATACGGGCGCTGTCGCAAGGGGGAGTGGGAACCAGTGTCGATGATGTGAGAAACACCGGTGGCACGGCCCAGTGACGTCTGATGACAGTCGAAAGAAGAGACAAACTTGTGAAGGAGAGCGAGAAGTTGGCGGCGATGAGATGGGGAAAGTGCAGGGTCGATGGCTTTGTCAAAACCCACTGAACGTGATGAGCCGGAGACCGAAGCGATGGCGTCAAGGTGACGGAGGGAGGCGGCAGGAACATCGAAGTCGTCGACGTAGTCGACCGCTTGAAAGTATCCTACCGTCTCTCCACGCAGTAGGCTGATCGGGTACTGGTAGTAGTTGGTGACCAGCATCACAGTTGAGCCAGAGGTTACAGTAAGCACGGCAAACGGAAGAACAATGCCCTTGCGTTGAGCAAACACATCGGACGGTGTGAACACTACGGTGGCGTCAGATGCGGAATCAGACGACAAGACAACAGCCATCGACGACTCAGGAGGTACGGTTGTGTCGGCATCAACAGTGAGTTTGTCGGCAAAGTGAGGAGAGCTGGTCGGCAGTGATTCACATAGTGGTAAAAGCGACACTTCTGCACGTGAACAGTCAATGACAGCATGATGACGTGACAGGAAATCCCAACTAATGATGAGGTCGTGAGAGCACGATGGTAGCACGAAACACTCGATTATGTACAGAACGTCGTTGATGACGACACGGGCCGTGCATACAGCTGAAGGGTGGATTCGCTGCGCGCTGGCAGTGGCGAGCACCAGGCCAGAGCGAGCTGTAGTCACTTTTCGTAGCTTGCGGCAAAGGCCCTCGTGAATGACGGAAACGGCTGCTCCGGTATCGACTAGTGCCACTGCTGGTACTCCCTCTACAAAAACGGTAATTACATTTTGCGGCGTAGATTGAGGTCTTGAGAAAATCGACGTATTTGCAGTTCTTGCCTCAGGAACTGCAGCAGTCAGTTTCCCTCTTCAGTGGGAACTCGACGACGCAGGGGCGAAATCGAACGCCGACGAGGGGAAGGGGAACGCCGAGTTTCCAACCGGCGATCAGTGTCGAGACGTCGCGGTGATAATGGAGGCGTGGCGGCGTATTGTGGTGCGTAGCGGGGCCTGTCAAAGCTGGTACACGCAGTTGAGGCGCGGCGGCGACAGAAGCGTGCCACATGGCCAGCAATGCCGCAGGCGAAGCAGATAGACCGGTTGTCTTGAGTGCGCCACGTCTCGGTGGGACGAAAAAAGTGTGGTGACGGTCGGGCAACTTGAAATGAAGCCGGATTCATGGGCGATGGAAAGGAAGCGGTCTGCGCAGGTGGCCGTGCAACCACGGCTGCATAACTGAGCGGCAGCGACGTAGGGTGGTTGGCAAAGTTGGTATGGGCCAGCGGCACACTCATAGGGTTGGGTGGGGGGGTTGTAGGAGCTGCAGGAAGCGCTTCAGATATGTGATTTCGGATGGCTTCCTGCAGCGTTGGAGGCAAAGCTGCCGTAGGTGCGTCACTGTGAGGCAGCAGCGAGAGCTGCCTGGCCACCTCTTCACGGATGAAATCTTTGATATGCTGCGAGAGGGTCGAGTTGGTGAATTCGGTAGAAACCGCGATGCTGGAGACGGAATCGGCGTGCTGGATGTTCTGGCGGGCGATGGAACGTTGGCGGCGCAGCTCGTCAAAGCTCTGGCAGAGGTTAATGAGGACGGATACGCTAGTTGCGCCTTTGGCCAGCAACATCTGGAATGCGCTGTCCTCGATGCCCTTGAGGATGTGTTTGATCTTGTCATCCTCTGACATGCTGGGATTGACCCGCTTGCACAAATCGAGAACATCCTCGATGTAGCTGGGGAATGTTTCTCCAGGCTGCTGTGCGCGCTGGCGTAGACGCTGTTCAGCGCGTAGCGTACGCACAGCTGGGCGATCAAACACTTCGGCAAACAGAGTCTTAAAGGCGGACCAGCTTGTAAAGTCTGATTCGTGGTTGAAGAACCAAAGTTTTGCTACGTCGGCGAGGTAAAACGGCACGTTGGTCAGCTTAGACTGGTCATCCCATCGGTTATGGGCACTTACACGTTCGTACGATGAGAGCCAGTCTTCCACGTCGTGTTCGGCGGTCCCACTGAAAATGGGTGGGTCGCGCTGACGAGGGACGCCGGCGCAGATGACAGTGGCAGCCGGTGGGGCGGGCAACGAGGTGGCGGGATCAGGCATAGTGGAAGGCGATCTTGTTGGCAGGGTTCGAGTGCGGAGCTCCAGGACGAGGCGAAGGATCTCAGCAACCTCCACCAAATGCGATGAGGTTTATTCTCGTTCACGACGTTGTGGAACGCTAGGCAAAACAAGGCACTGCAAGGGCTGTCCGAAGCACGGGGTCGCTCGAGATCACGGCACGGCCCTTCGTCTTCCTCTTCAGACGGCACATACACAGGGGCGCGTCTGCTTCATTACAAAACATGTTATTTTTCTACTGCTCTCTGCGTTTCTCTCTCAATTTAGGGTTTTTTACTCGAAAGCAGCTCGACGCTGAGTTGACAAATGCTAGCCCTTGGAGGCACACCGGGCTCTGGAAAAAATTTAAAACCTTCTCGCATTTTCCTCGTGCGAAGACCCTGAACTTGCGACTTCAATTTGCCTTTGAGTGGGAAGAAACAGAACGACCTCCTGGCCCATAACAAAAGAGATGAATTAAAGTTTATAGCTGTAGTTGCCACCTGGATTACAGCGGTTACGATAATCTAGGTGGTATTAATATTGAAAGGAGTTGAAATGCGTGATACGATAACATGTTTATGAGTTTTTGTGAACGCAGGCATGAATCGGTGCATTGCCAAATTTCCGAGGGGGCTGTATGCTATAATTTCAGTGCGAGTTGAAGAAAAAACCGTAATTACACTAGGGAACACACAAAATCTATTTTATGGGTCCCCCCGCGCACGGCTGTCATGAACTTAAGTACAAAGTAAACTCCTTTCTCTAACAAATTGAAGCGCCATTCATAAGAATAGGAAGTCAGTAGAAAACTATGTATATCTTTACAAAATGGCAAGAACTCTTTGTCCAGCCACCACTGCGATGTGTACAACAATAATAAGATATGGACGTAATAAGAGTACTACAAGAACCCATTATGTATATCAAACGCAGTTTTTATTCTCATAACAGCTGGAAAATGCGGGTGAGAAAATACAATGTAATTAACAGTAAGACGAGCCAATAGGAATTACCATGATCGTTAAGTAGAATTGCATTTTACTAGGACGCACATAGCTTCAAGGGAAAACATTGTCGCAGGGCTACGGTATGTAAACCGACGAGTTATCACCCTGTCGTTGTCAAGGCAATGCGTCACCGATCTTTCGTGAGCAATTGTCTTGCCATATTTACTGTCGACGAACATCGGTTTTCATACATCTACAGAGCTTATCATTGTAATAATATGCAAGGTTCAAGAAGTACCATGAAACAATCGCAAATTTCTTGTAATACAAAGCTTCCTGACTAAACCAAAGAACGAAAAGAAAAGGCGTTGCGTAGAGTCCCAGTTAACACCCCTCAAACCGGGGATTTACGCAAATGGATTAACTATACAACCTAGCCCCACTTGAATTACCCTACACTGACATTTCGACCGTATAGGTCTACAGAGTGGAAACGTGACAGAGTCTTTATCTGGCTCAAAATGTTTGCAGCAGAACTCTGCCAGCAGCAGCCAGACCAAACTTAACATGAGGGTAAGTTTTCATTGTCTCTTCGACATGCGGATTCGCACGACGACATTACCAAGGTGATAGCCCTGGACCTTACCCCACACAAATGGACGGTCTTCGTCATCTGCTTACATCTTATTCCGACATATTTGAGCCTGACAGTCGGCCTTTGGGACAAACCTCCTTAGTTCAGTATCGCACACATACCGACGATGCACGGCTCATTCACAGACGGCCCCATCGCGTGTCACACGCCGAGCGCCGAATAATACGACAGAACGTTGATAAAATGCTTACTAAGGGCATTATTGAGCCATCGTCGAGCCCGTGGGCTTCTCCTGTTGTCTGGATAAAAAAGAAGGACGACACCTGGCGATTCTGCATATATTACCGCCATCTAAACAAGATAGCAAAGAAGGATGTCTATTTACTGCCACGCATAGACGACACATTGGATTGCCTACACGGTGCGACGTATTTTTCATCGATAGACCTGCGCTCCGGTTACTGGCAGATTGCCGTCGATGACATGGACCGCGAAAAGACCGCATATGTTACGTGAGATGGCTTTTATCAGTTTCGAGTCATGCCATTGGGCTTCTGCAACGCTCCAGTTACCTTCGAGCGCATGATGAACACGCTCTTGCACAGCACTAAATGGCCTGTATGCCTTTGTTACCTCGACGACGCCATCGTGTTCTCGCCGACCTTCGCGGTACAACTTCGTCTATTCTTTCCGTCTTCTGTGCTGCTGGGCTACAATTCAATTCTTCGAAGTGCCGCTTTGCTCGCTGGAAAATTACAATCCTCGATCATCTCGTCGACACATCTGGCGTCCGCCCCATCCTGCAAAAGTTCGTGCTGTTCTCGATTTTCCTGTACCAACCTGTGCGAAATACGTCCGCAGCTTTGTAAGCTTATGCTCTTATTTCCGTCGATTTGTCAGAAATGCCGCGTACATTGCTCGGCCTCTGACTGAACTTCTGAAACAAGGCGCCTCCTTTTCATGGGGTCTTGACCAAGCCGGTGCCCTTGAAAGCCTTATCACCCTACTCACTACTCCGCCATTTCTTGCTCACTTGACTTATCTGCCCCAACAGAAGTCCGTACAGATGCTAGTGGCTATGAAATTGGCGCGGATGTAGCTCAGTGTCAACGTGGGCGTAACAAAGTTATTGCGTACGGAAGTCGCCTGCTTTCATACGCTGAACAAATTTACTCCATTCCGGAGCGCGAGTGCCTCGCACTCGTATGGGCAGAGAGCGAATTCCGGCCGTACTTATACGATCGACCTTTCACGGTTACCACGGACCATCACGCTCTCTTTTGGCTCTCGATACTTAAGGACCAAACGAGTCGTCTAGGTCGCTGAGCTCTGCGCCTTCAAGAATTCACCTACAGAGTGGTGTACAAGTCCGGTAGGCTATAGCAGGATGCCGATTGTTTGTCTTGGCACCCCGTCGACGCTCCATACTCCAGTGATGCAACTGTTGGAATATTCACCTTCCACCACATCGGCCAGGGGCCAGCACGTGAGACATCCTTGTGCGACCTCATCAGGCACGAACGTTCTGGTCCGTGAGACCCCTCGCTTAGCTTGTTCCTCGTTTAGGGGCTCAATAACGTAAAATTATTCCAAACTTTTCCATTCCAATTCTGTAACCAGCCCTCCGAGATTGGTCAAAAAATTTTTTGGACTACCCCCACTTTACCTGTCTGTCACGCGACGCCAGGAGAACCGGCCAGGATAGCTCCCCATCTGATATGACGTGTACACATTGATTAAGCATGATTTGACCGAAAAAAAACAGTTATTTCTGACTCGACACCTCTTCCCCGGATATTGGCAAAAGTTGTCGGGCTGCACCCACTCCACCTGCCTGTCACGCGACGCCACAAGGCCGCAAAAACTCACCACGTCAATATGACGTGTACGCATTAAAGATACATTACTATGCCCAAAAAAACTGAATTTTCGTCTGAATAGCCGCAGGCTGCCCCATTCGGAAAGAATAAAAGATGGCCGCCGACGATCACTCAGGCGCTGGTACTCGCACCTGCCGGGGGGCATGGATTTATTTGTGCATAATAAAACTTTTTGCGTGGCCATGTAAGGTTTTGGAGCACTTTCAGCACACTTGCGACCTCATTCGGCCAACTCTTCTTTGCTAAGGATGCGTTTGAGCGTCCTTCTTAAGCTTCGGCTGCATGCCGCCGCGATTTTCAACCAGACCCCGCAAGCTAAGCATGAAAAAACGGACCAATCGTAGACGCCGGCACCACCTTCTTCATCCGGTTATCGACTTTGAGTGCAGTGGCTCAGCCCTGTCGAATCCCTCTCCACATGAGCAAGCTCCTCGCCTCTTGTCAGCCAAAAAGATAAGACAAGCCGCTCAGTGTAGGCAATGTTATTCATTTTTGAAGCAAACACCGCCGGGGCACAGCACCGCCAGAACAACGATGTTCACAACGCTTCTAACCTTCCAGGTACTGACGTACCTCATACCTGGACCCATTTGTCCTTCCTTCACCTACCTGCACGAATCAAGTTCTCCGCCAACCCCGCTGCCTCCTATCAAGCCGAATGGCACCAGCCGCCTGATTCCAGCATGAGCCCGGCACACCGCCTGGCAACCTTGGAACTCTGTGACGTCAGCAAGCACGGGACCACGTTTCGCGCAATATAAACAGCAAGGAATCGCCGACTACTCGGGGCACAACACCGGGAGAACAACGATGTTCACAACGCTTCTAACCTTCCAGGTTTGTTACCTAGCCCATTCTAAGGAATTCAGAAGTGATGATAGATGTATAGGGGTGGTGTCGTTCCCCTACGACTTGAAGTGTGGCGGTGTGGGGCTGTTTTACCGCGATGCGTTTGCCTTCGAGTTTCTGTGTGAAGTTATGTTATTATTATCCGGTGACGTTAAAGTTAACCCCAGTCCATCCTCTAGTGCTGAACTCCGGCCTATCCTCGACGCTATCAAATGATTAGAAAGTGTTCAAACCGCAATTAGTGTAGGCTTGAGCAAATTAAATCAACCCAAACTACCCAAGACACACTTATAGCTGATATCATGAGCCGCTCCAACATCTTAGATTCAGACCAACAAGAGCTAACCACCTCGACCGCTGTTAACATTATCGGCCGACTATAGCACGAATTTCACTATCCTGAAAGCCGCGAATATTGACACCAACAACCGTATGCGGCGAGCCAACCTTCCCTTCTTTGGCATTGATGATTCCGATAAAGAACCTTGGAATGATTCAGAGAACCGAATTCTAGACCTATGCAAAAATAACCTTGGTTTAACATTGAAAGCCAGCGACATTGAGCGTACACACGGCCTTGGAAGATTCGAAACAAAAAAAAAACGCCCTATAGTTGTAAAACTGGCCCCCTTCAGGACGAAAGAAAACGTATTGGCATGTGGGCGTAAGCTAAATGGTACATGTTTTGCCGTTAGAGAAGATCTTGCCCCAAGTACACGCAAAGTTAAATTTATGCCCGAAATTGTAAAAATTTATCGAGCCCGAAAAAGGCGCGTTTAAGCTTAGCCTGGACAAGCTGCATGTAGGCAGAAGATGCTATTTTTATGGTACTGCATCCGATAGAGTCATTTAACTTACCGCAACACCTAACAACAATCAAATGTCAGCTCCAAATGATACCTTATCTGACCAGCCCCAGTGACAAGCAAGAAATTCCGTGCCTGCTTCATTTAAAAAGCGCCCTGATTAATTTTGTAACATTAGCGTGGCTTTCACTAACATCCACAGTATAATTCCAAACTGTGACGAACTCCAAAGCTTCATAGACGACACCACAGCCGATATGATTTTACTAACGGAAACGTGGTTAAATAAGGACGTCGTCGGCCACGAAGTTTTTCCATCCTACCCTAACTTTTCAGTTTACCGACGCGATCGGCATGATAGGCGAGTGGGAGGTGTACTAATCGCCATTGAAGACAGCTTACCATCATCCCTGATAAATCACGAGGATTACATCAAACTAACATGGGTAAGCCTGCACAGTACAATTGCCAAAATAGCGTTTTGAACCTGTTACCGTCAACCAGATAGTAACCCCTCATTTCGGGATTTCTTACGCCTCTCTTTAGAACAAATAAAATAAGAAATGCCCGCTGCACCTATCTTCCTTTTCGGAGACTTTATCCATCCCAGCATCAGTTGGCCACTACTTTCAGTACCCCAAAAAACACCATATAGTGAACCCGAAATGTTTCTTGAAGTAACACTAGACTTCAACCTCCACCAAGCAATAACATGCCCAACAAATGGTAATAACACACTGGATCTCTTATTTACATCTAGACCGGAAACGATAAAAAATGTGACTTCACTCCCTGGCTTTAGCGACCACAACGCACTTCATATCGGCATTTAATTGCCACTAAAAAAGAAAGCCCTCATGCAAATATTACCCACTGATTACAAGAAAGCTAACTTCGACGCATTTAACCGCGAACTTGCACTCTTCTACAAAGATTTTCGACCGTATTACTGTGCTCGCTCGGTCAATGCCAATAGGGAATCATATAAAAACACTCTGCTGCACTAAAACAAGAAATGTACCTACTATCCTTATATATACCGACAAAAATAACCAGTGGTTTACACAACACCTAAACCGTATACTTAATAATAAAAAAACGCCATTATCGGAAAGCAAAGTTCACTGATAACCACAGAGCTTGGGTTAGGTACGAAATAAGCGTCAAAAAATACATCAAGGAATTGAAAGCTTCCAAAAACAATTTTTTTGCAACTCACCTCTTCTCAATCCTTCAGTCTAACCCTTGTAAATTCTTTCAGATTATCTCCCCACCTGAGCGCCAAACTCAGCTCCAGCTATCAGACGAAGACAACGTACTAACTGAAACTGAAAAATGTGCTACAGCCCTTAACAACTTCTTCACGCCAGTATTTTCCCCTGCTACAAACTTCAGTCCTAACGATTAACCATACCACTCGCTGACCACAATGCCCGATATCCAGGTTGACGCTGATGGAATAGCTGGGCTTGTAGAGGCTCTAAAATTATCCTCCTCGGCTGGTTGCGATCAAACCAGCAGCAAATTACTTAAAAACACCAGTTCCCTGTCAAAAGCAGTGCTTAGCTGACTTTCCCAGCAATCAATCAACACTGAATTTCCCCACGATTCGAAAAACGCTGAAGTCATTTCCGTCCATAAATGTGGTGATCGAACAAAAACTTGTAACTATAACCCAATATCTCTAACCAGTCTCCCCTCTATACAGCTGGAGCATATTGACACGTGTATTTATATTTATCGGGTGACCAGGTTTCATCATCATCATCATCAGCCTGGTTACGCCCGCTGCAGGGCAAAGGCCTCTCCCATTCTTCTCCAACAACCCCGGTCATGTACTAATTGTGGCCATGTCGTCCCTGTAAACTTCTTGATCTCATCCACCCACCTAACTTTCTGCCACCCCCTGCTACGCTTCCCTTCCCTTGGAATCCAGCCCATAACCCTTCACGACCATCGGTTATCTTCCCACCTCATTACATCTCCTGCCCATTCCCATTGCCTTTTCTCCATTTTAACTAAGATGTCATTAATTCGCGTTTGGTCCCTCACGCAATCTGCTCTTTTCTTAGCCCTTAACGCTACTCCCATCATCCTTCTTTCCATAGCTCGCTGCGTCATCCTCAATTTAAGTAGAACTGTTTTCGTAAACCTCCAGGTTTCCGCCCCGTAGGTGAGCACTGTTAAGACACAGCTATTATACACTTTTCTTTTGAGGGATAATGGCAACCTGCTGTTCATGATCTGAGAATGCCTGCCACACGCACTCCAACCCATTCTTATTCTTCTTATTATTTCCGTCTCATGGTTGGGATCCGCCGTCACTTCCTGCCCTAAATAGATGTATTCGCTTACCACTTGCAGTGTCTCGCTGCCTATTGTAAATTGTTGTTCTCTTCCGAGACTGTTAAAGATTACTTTAGTTTTCTGCAGATTAATTTTTAAACCCACTCTTCTGCTTTGCCTCTCCAGGTCAGTGAGCATGCATTGCAATTGGTCCCCTGAGTTACTAAGCAAGGCAATATCATCAGTGAATCCCAAGTTACTAAGGTATTCTCCGTTAACTTTTATCCCCAATTCTTCCCAATCCAGGTCTCTGAATACCTCCTGTAAACACGCGGTGAATAGCATTGGAGAGATCGTATCTCCCTGTCTGACGCCTTTCTTTATTGGGATTTTGTTGCTTTCTTTATGGAGGACTACGGTGGCTGTGGAGCCGCTATAGACATCTTTCGGTATTTTTACATACGGCTCGTCTACACCCTGATTCCGTAATGCCTCCATGACTGCTGAGGTTTCGACAGAATCAAACGCTTTCTCGTAATCAATGAAAGCTATATATAAGGGTTGGTTATATTCCGCACATTTCTCTATCACCTGATTGATAGTGTGAATATGATCTATTGTTGAGTAGCCTTTACGGAATCCTGCCTGGTCCTTTGCTTGACACCATCAGGAATCAGGAACAGCATTCTAAGGTGTTCCTGATTCTATTTGCGATTACCTTAGTGAATAGTTTGTAAGCAACGAACAGTAAGCTGATCGGTCTATAATTTTTCAAGTCTTTGGCGTCCCCTTTCTTATGGATTAGGATTATGTTAGCGTTCTTCCAAGATTCCGGTACGCTCGAGGTCATGAGCCATTGCGTATACAGGGTGGCCAGTTTCCCTACAACAATCTAGAACAAAACAATCTAGACAAAACATCCAAACATCCAAATCCAAATCTAGACAAACAATCTAGAACAAAAGCAGGCATTCATAGTTGCAGATTTTTTGAATCATCACCCTGGTTTACTCACTATAATAAATGAATTACCGTCCCTAAACATTTAAAAAAACAAAGTGAACATGTCTTTGCTGTCGCTTCAGGTATGACTGTGCATTCTTTTATACACAAATCAAATTCAGTATTTCAGTATTTCTGTGCATCCACTTTGTGTACCATGCTTACCCTGCGTGCTTGAGTGTTTTGTGCTCTGGGAATGGGTCGGGGAAGGGGACTGACACTCAGTCAGGCATTCGTGCCTTTTTGTCAGCCTCTTTGTCAGAGATTATTTGTATTTTATTTCTGTCAAAATAAACATTCATTCATTCATTCATTCATTCATTCATTCAATCTGCCCACCATCCTTCAACAAATCTGCTGTTACCTGATCCTCCCCAGCTGCCTTCCCCCTTTGCATATCTCCTAAGGCTTTCATTACTTCTTCCGGCGTTACCTTTGGGATTTCGAATTCCTCTAGACTAGTTTCTCTTCCATTATCGTCGTGGGTGCCACTGGTACTGTATAAATCTCTATAGAACTCCTCAGCCACTTGAACTATCTCATCCATATTAGTTATGATATTGCCGGCTTTGTCTCTTAACGCATACATCTGATTCTTGCCAATTCCTAGTTTCTTCTTCACTGTTTTTAGGCTTCCTCCGTTCTTGAGAGCATGTTCAATTCTATCCATATTATACTTCCTGATGAAAGCTGTCTTACGCTTGTTGATTAACTTCGAAAGTTCTGCCAGTTCTATTCTAGCTGTAGGGTTAGAGGCTTTCATACATTGGCGTTTCTTGATCAGATATTTCGTCTCCCGTGATAGTTTACTGGTATCCTGCCTAACGGAGTTGCCACCGACTTCCATTGCACACTCCTTAATGATGCCCATGAGATTGTCGTTCTTTGCTTCAACACTAAGGTCCTCTTCCTGAGTTAAAGCCGAGTACCTGTTCTGTAGCTTGATCTGGAATTCCTCCATTTTCCCTCTTACCGCTAACTCATTGATCGGCTTCTTATGTACCATTTTCTTCCGTTCCCTTCTCAGGTCTAGGCTAATTCGAGTTCTTACCATCCTGTGGTCACTGCAGCGCACCTTGCCGAGCACGTCCACATCTTGTATGATGCCAGGGTTAGCGCAGAGTGTGAGGTCTATTTCATTTCTAGTCTCGCCGTTCGGGCTCCTCCACGTCCACTTTCGACTATCCCGCTTGCGGAAGAAGGTATTCATTATCCTCATATTATTCTGTTCCGCAAATTCTACTAATAACTCTCCCCTGTTATTCCTAGTGCCTGTGCCATATTCCCCCACTGCTTTGTCTCCAGCCTGCTTCTTGCCTACCTTGGCATTAAATTCGCCCATTAGTATAGTGTATTTGGTTTTCACTCTACCCATCGCCGATTCCACGTCTTCATAGAAGCTTTCGACTTCCTGGTCATCATGATTGGATGTAGGGGCGTAGACCTGTACAATCTTCATTTTGTACCTCTTATTAAGTTTCACAACAAGACCTGCCGCCCTCTCGTTAATGCTAAAGAATTCCTGTATGTTACCAGCTATATTCTTATTAATCAGGAATCCGACTCCTAGTTCTCTTCTCTCCGCTAAGCCCCGGTAGCACAGGACGTGCCCGCTTTTGAGCACTGTATATGCTTCTTTTGGCCTCCTAACTTCACTGAGCCCTATTATATCCCATTTACTGCCCTCTAATTCCTCCAATAGCACTGCTAGACTCGCTTCACTAGATAACGTTCTAGCGTTAAACGTTGCCAGGTTGATATTGGTTCAACCAGGTTCAACCTAACAAATCTTATCGCACAGCGCGGGACGCGCTTGCATGTATCCGAAGTTTCTGGAAAGTTATCGATGCTCCTATCCGCAGTCTGTTATCGCCGAACCTTGTGTTATCTGATTTATTCGCCTGACGCGAATGATGTAGAATTTTATGGAAGGCACGCGGGTCCCAGCGAATAGTCTGGAACATTCGACGAATCTGTATAAAAGCCGACGCGCTTGACCCGCTGATCAGATTTTCGACGATCGCCGACTGTGTTCGCCGCTATCGTTGTGCTTTAAGTGTAGCCTGTTTTGTGGGCACAGGTTCGCCCAATAAAAGCTAGTTTTGTCTTTCACAGTACTGCTACTGTGTCATTTAACGTCACTACGACGTGACAATATCATTGCAACCCATTTAATGCTCTACCTTGAATCAATTAACTTCTTCAATTCATACCAGCATGGTTTTAGAAAACTATTATTCTGCGAAACTCAGCTCTCTGAATTCACCGATGAAATCTTACAACACATGCACGATCACCTACAAGTTGACGCCATCTTCTTGGACTTTCGAAGGCCTTCGACCACGTCCCCCACAATCACCTATTTGCCAAATTATCTACCCTTGGAATCCTCCCATCACTGATTACTTGGATCGAACATCTCTTAAAAGGGTGCGTACAATACCCATCCACTAACTCTCATCACTCGCACTTTTTTGATGTTACGTCCGGTGTCCCCCAGGGAGCTGGCAATCTATATCAATGACCAGCTATGTAACACAGGAACCAGACTTCGACTTTTTGCTGATGACTGCGTCATCTACAACGACATCCATAACCCTGGCGTTTCCATTGACCAACAAAAAGACATGGACACTATCGTTCCATGGTGTGAAAAATGGTCCATGCCTCTTGACCTTAATAAGTGCGAATGTATCTCCTTTTCCCGTAGGCGCAGTATTACAAATTACGCGTACCACGTAAGCTCAACTACAATACCACCAACAGACTGCTATAAGTATCTAAGTGTTCACTTGAGATCGTCATTATCATGGGTTACTCACATTGAAACAATATGCGCAAACGCCTCGCTCACACTTGATTTTTCGCGTCGCAATCTGAAATCTGCATCGCCCGCTATTAAAAAACTTGCATATCAGACATACGTTCGGCCGAAACTGGAGCAGCATCGTCTTTCTCGCACACCTCGCAAGCATATCTCACCTACGAATTAGGAACCATTCAGGATCGTGCTGCACGCTTTATCATGTCAAACTACTCGAGTAAAACCAGCATAACTGAACTAAAATGCACACTCGATCTTCCCAGTCTCCAATCACGTCGTATCATCTCGTGTCTGTGCATGCTTCACTCTTTTTACTATCACCCAATAGCCAGACACCCTCGACTACAACCTCCGCCTAGATTCTCTCCCCGCCTCAACCACAGCTGTCCAATCGCGCAGCGCCGCACGTCTTCGATGAAGGATTCTTCTGCTTTTTTTTTTTTTCAAAATGCAATAACGCTGTGGAACACTCTTCCCGACTGTATTGTCTCTACCGCCGACCACACCACTTTTCGTGAGAAACTAACAATTCACCGCACATAGAATGGTTTGTTAAAAATGCATTTGCTACTTTACCCCCTTTAAGTAATTAATTGGTAGTGATTCGTTAGCATGCATAGTATCTATTTAGTAGTATATATTGTATGTATTTTGTCGTATTTAGTAGTTCTTTTTGTTGTCTTTTTTACACAGTGATTTTGATGATAGTGCAGCTTGCTTGGTTCCTTCCTGAGCGTTGTTTCTTTTTATATTTTTCCTCTATCTTATCTTCCTATTTTCCCTCCCTTGCGTGATGAAGAGTTCCTCACACTTTGCTTGCTCCCGCCTTATGTAATGCCTCCGGGCCATTAAGGCTTCAATAAATGAAATGAAATGAAACAAAAGTGACCTCTTATGTACGAGGAGAGCGTTTTATTGGTCTGTGCAGACAACCCTGCGTTTCCATATGCTGATGATACCCTGAAGCGCCTGCGCTGGCATGGTGTGATATATAAGTGTTTTTTCTCGAATAAACCTCAGTTGTTAGTTTGCGCCTGTCCTGTCTTCTTACATGTGATTGTCTAGAAAGCGCAACCAATGTTTCCAATTACAATGAACCAACTTGCCCAACAACGCTTCCTGCTCAGACAACCCTGCGTGAGACCGCCCGGTGCTTGCATCGGCGGTTACGCAAATTAGACGTCAGGAGATTGGAATAAAAATATATTGGAATAGTTTTACGTTATAGGGGCCCAGGACGGCATCTTATACCGCCGAAATATAAGCACAGAAGGAGAGGCACGTACCCAGAATTTTTGTGAGGGGGCGGGGTGGAGGGGGGTGGGGGGGCGGTCCCAATCCAAGGTTGGGAACGCACCTCTCTGTGAAAACAAGGAAAGGGGGTAACTTTATTAGTGTAAATTTAATAGTGCCCACCACTCGCCATAAGAAAGTGTAATTCCGCCAAAGAGAAATAAAATAAGGTGTATCTGACTCGTACACGCCTGTGAGATAGACCTCTCTATTGCTTGAAAAACAAGGCACCACATCAAGTTGTCTCGCGCAGAAAAGAAGCGCAGGAAGAACATTGCTAAGAACAGGTAAACAAGGGAAAGTGTAAAATACCTATTTGTAGTAGCGCTTCTTCTTTTAATTAGCTCTGGAAGAAATACACACACATATATATATATATATATATATATATATATATATATATATATATATATATATATATATATATATATATATATATATATATATATTTGCGGAACAATCACAGTTCTTTTTTGGATGCCTCCTTTATACTTGCTAAGTGCGAAAACCGACTCGTATTGTTATTTGGGAAGTTCCGTAACGATGCGTGGCTGCCATTCCCGTACAGCCGCGCAGAACGCAGGACGCTGCCGTTCTAGACGTACTCCGCCCACTACAGTATGTTAGAAAAACGACCACATAAGCATAGCATGTACGTCGGTTAACTGATAACGGTAGAAGCGTCATTCAACACACACGGAATCCCTCCATTTCCGGTGGTGTTTTCCCTATTTCCTTTTTAAATAAAAAAAGGTGTTTATCCCTAAATAGTTTCAGGATTGGTTAAATTGTTTGGTAAATTCATTAATTTTCGTTTTTTCTCGCTGTTTGTATGTTGCTTCGGCTCTGTCCTTCACTAGATCGCTCAATTTCTCAACTTCCTGCGACTCTTGTTTCCAGTTGACAATTTTGCAGGAAAGGTGCTGTACAATTAGAGAAAAGCCAGACGAGGTAACGCGTGACATTCATATTGCTTATGGATTTAGCGGTTATTGCAGGGTTTGATCATGGGCGCTGTTTCGCATGATCTTATTTTCCACCTTATCTAACCCATATCAAGATTATATGGTTCCGAGGATATGCCAGCGTCGCGGATAGCTGTCACTCGGGGAAATAATGAATCAAAATGAAAAGGTAAACGTAAGTGGCATTCGACAGCTTTAGAATAGCGTTTGGCGCCTCATGTACGTTAAACAGAATCACCTATGCGCAAACATAAGGAAGAGGTTATAAAACACGGCGCCTCTGGTGCTTCATGCCAAACTTATCCAATCCAATACAATCCATTACCAATCACCCTGTTGCTATGCCGATGCGTCTCGTTGCGTACCGACGCCGGAATCGCTGAACGATCTCATAAATTGGACGCGCTATGCGCTCATAAGTAACGTTACAAGTGAGTTTGGAAAAAGCGAAAGCTCATTTCAATAGTTACAGGAGATCAACGTGAGTCAGAGCGCAGCCAACACGAGAATTCACGCGGAAGCGGTAGCCATGGGTGTAGCCATGTTCGACAACATGATTTCTTAGCGTATGTAAACATTCGAACGTTAAACTCGCTAAATAACGTACGCTATCATAGCGCACGTAAACTGCAGAAAACCTGCAGAAAACTGAAGAAATGACTTTCAGAGTAAGCGCAGGGATGACAACGCTATTTACGAACGTAATGCGTTTACGCTTGCTTGCAAACGCTAAACTAAAACTGTCTTATCCGGCCGCAACTCGTTCCACGAGCATACGGACCAGCTGACTACTCACGCTTTCCTGGCCACTGAATCAGTCTAAACAAAGAAGGTTCAACTAAAGAAGTGACTGTTGCAATAAATGGTGGCAACTGAACGCATCTCGAGTTATTCGCGCGGGCACCGAATCAATGATAAAACTGGCCTTCACACCCCAGGAGATACCGATAACTACCGCCATCCAAAAGGAGAGAGGCCCCGCAAATGGCTGTCAAGCCTCAAGAATGAATTGGCATCGCTTTAGGAATGTGTGGGAGGAGTGGTGGCGAGGGTAGGGGGTGGGGGTATGCCGCTTAGATATACTTTCTTGGGGGGGGGGGGGGTGCCCCCGCCCCTTGGTGCGTGCCTGCCAAAGGACATGAACTGCTGGTAGCCGTTCCTTCTAATCTTCGGGCAACTGTACTCGCGCAACTCCATGATGTCCCCACCCCTGGCCACCTGGGTGTTTCTGGGACTTACTACCATGTGCGGCGACGATTTTTCTGGCGAGGACTCTACGGTAAACGTCCTAAGAAGCCTGCTTTGCTACGCTCTCCAGGCCGACCTCTCCTCCTTTCTCTTCATTAAAATCTACTCCTACTCCTTCCAGCTGGAACCCTCCAGCCAATCGATATACCCACCGAACCGTTTTAGCGTCTTAACCCCGATCTGTTGGGCCCTTTCCTTACCTCCAGAGCTGGAAATAAGTACATCGCCGTTGCATCGGATTACTCAACCCGCTATGCCGTCACACGAGCCCTCCAGAACAGTTGTGCTACCGACGTCACAGACTTCCTATTCCAAGACGTCATCTTACACCACGGAGCTCCTAGCCAGCTCCTCTCAGACAAGACCCGCTACTTTTTATCTCGTGTTATTGAACATCTACTTGCTCTTATGCCATGAAACAGAAGTTCACGACAGCTTATTACCCTCAAACGAACGGCCTCACTGAACGCCTGAACCGAACATTCGCAGGTACGCTCTCGATGTGTGTCTCCTCAGATCATCGTGATGGGGACGCCACTCTGCTATTTGTGATGTTCGCGTACAACTCGTCACGTCACGACACCGCTCTCTGCTCCCCCTTCTATCTCCGCTATGGACGTGGCCCGGCATTGCCGTTCGACACGCTCCTGGCAGCTGCTGTCGACTCCCCGTCTGAATACGCTGGCGACTGGGCACTCTAAAATTGCTCACGCTTTGCCAGCATGAGTGTCGACGATTTTTTGCACGCCTATTCTAAGCGTGGTCTGCTCTCACACTGACAAATGACGCTTCCTAAGCATGACTCGCGGGATGCGCAATGCTTGCGAAGCGTGAGTGAAGTCTATATTTTGCACGCTCGTTTTAGGCATGGTGCACGTTCACGCTAAGCCCTCACGCTTTCCATCCGTGACTTCTGACCTTCCGCCCGCTTAGTGAAGATGATAGATAGGATTGTTACTGACTTGATTTTGTATTCTCCTCCTCTGTAAGGTACCTTTCTGACCATCAGAAATTATTTCAGAAGAAAACTGCAAGAAGATAATATTTGCTGTTCAACATTTATGGGCATGGCGGCTGCTTGAGGAGTATAGTGACGCCCGCCATTAAATGCCTCATTAAAAACTGAGTTTTCAAATTTCATCTTGCACATGTGCCAATCAGAACACTGCACTGCAACAGCATAGCATGCGCTTGCTAGCTGTACTCTAAATGCGGAATGTGGTTTATAGTACAGGTAGTAAACATACAATACCAGACAAGCTTTCCGTAATTCACTCCCTGCTCTCTTCATGTTGTATACGCCAGATTGTTCACCGTCGCCTTTCTGAGTCGCAGGCAAGACAGACGTCTCTTTATGACAACCGTCATCGTGATGTCCAGTTCTCTGCCGGCGACCTGGTCCGCCATTCGACTCTTTCACGGTGTGTGGGCCTATCGAAAAAACTGCTCTCCCGGTACTCTGGCCCCTATGGCGTCGTGCGACAGCTCAGTGGTGTGACTTATGAAAGAGCTCCAGCCGATGTTTCCCCGTCGTCCACGTCAGCTGATATCGTCCACGTGGGTCCTCTCAAACCATATCATGCGGCCACCATCTAGAAGGCGCCGGGTCGGCGCCTTCGCCACCGGGGGTTATGTCACGGTGCCACGAGAGGGAGGAAGACGACCATCACCAACAAGACGAAAGAGACGATGTAGTGGGGCTAACCAAACCTTCGGTCATACTGGTTCTACCGGGCATATCTTCTGCAGAGTATAGCATGGTCCCATTTAACCTTATCTATCGGCCCGTTTCAATATATGCAGTGCGTGGTCGTATTTCTTGCGCTTAATGTTTCCGTACGCTACCAGACTTGAATTCGCGGGCACGCGCTGCTGCATGGGAAAACATGATCGCAAACTTTGAAGATTCAGCCCCGTCGTTATGACGAAATTTGAGGCTCGAGCGTGAAAAGTTATCTTAGGAAAGGAACTCTCTACCTTTTGTGGTTATATACATACTAGGCTTCTTTAGAGCGAATAGGTGTTCGGGTTGTTCACTCGCGGTTGCCCAGTGGATTTGCGATACGCAGGAAAAGCGTGCGTGCTCTCCCGAAAGCGACTTAGGGGACTCGTTCGTCGGTGAGCGACAGCATAATGAGTCTTCGAGACATGTACGTGCTGATTCGCGTGAATATTAAAGCGTGTGAAGGTTAGGAAGCGGTGGTGGAGCACTCGCATAGATAACGTGCAATCGCCCACTCGTTCACTGGCTGGTTTAGTCATTGTTTGCTCGTTCGATTAGTCATTTGCTCGTTCGTGTTGTCGTTTGCTCGTTCGTTTAGTGCCTCGCACGCTGGTTTATTCGTTCGATTGCTCGTTCGGTTTACTATTAGTTCGTATTGCCACTATGACTCTTAGACGCAATTACACTGGTGCGTTTAATTACATAATGAGAAACGCAATGGTTCCTAAATATCAGCGACTGCATCATTTCATCATCAGCAGCAGCAGCAGCAGCAGCCTGGTTACGCCCACTGCAGGGCACAGGCCTCTCCCATTCTTCTCCAACAACCCCGGTCATGTACTAATTGTGGCCATGTCGTCCCTGTAAACTTCTTGATCTCATCCACCCACCTAACTTTCTGCCACCCCCTGCTACGCTTCCCTTCCCTTGGAATCCAGCCCATAACCCTTCACGACCATCGGTTATCTTCCCACCTCATTACATCTCCTGCCCATTCCCATTGCCTTTTCTCCATTTTAACTAAGATGTCATTAATTCGCGTTTGGTCCCTCACGCAATCTGCTCTTTTCTTAGCCCTTAACGCTACTCCCATCATCCTTCTTTCCATAGCTCGCTGCGTCATCCTCAATTTAAGTAGAACTGTTTTCGTAAACCTCCAGGTTTCCGCCCCGTAGGTGAGCACTGTTAAGACACAGCTATTATACACTTTTCTTTTGAGGGATAATGGCAACCTGCTGTTCATGATCTGAGAATGCCTGCCACACGCACTCCAACCCATTCTTATTCTTCTTATTATTTCCGTCTCATGGTTGGGATCCGCCGTCACTTCCTGCCCTACATAGATGTATTCGCTTACCACTTGCAGTGTCTCGCTACCTATTGTGAATTGCTGTCCTTTTCCGAGACTGTTAAACATTGCTTTAGTTTTCTGCAGATTAATTTGTAGACCCACTCTTCTGCATTCCCTCTCCAGGTCAGTCAGCATGCATTGCAATTAGTCCCCTGAGTTACTAAGCAAGGCAATATCATCAGCGAATCACAAGTTACTAAGGTATTCTCCATTAACTCTCATCCCCAATTCTGCCCAATCCAGGTCTCTGAATACCTCCTGTAAACACGCTGTGAATAGTATTGGAGAGATTGTATCTCCCTGCCTGACGGCTTTCTTTATTGGGATTTTCTTGCTTTTTTATGGAGGACTACGGTGGCTGTGGAGCCACTATAGATATCCTTCAGTATTTTTACATACGGCTCGTCTACACCCTGATTCCGCTATGCCTCCATGACTACTGAGGTTTCGACAGAATCAAACGCTTTCTGGTAATCAATGAAAACTATATATAAGGGTTGGTTAAATTCCGCACATTTGTCTATCACATGATTGATAGTATGAATATGGTCTATTGTTGAGTAGCCTTTACGGAATCCGGCCTGGTCCTTTGCTTGACAGAAGCCTAAGGTGTTCCTGATTCCATTTGCGATTGCTTTAGTAAGTAGTTTATAGGCAACTGACAGTAAGCTGATCGGTGTATAATTTTTCAAGTCTTTGGCGTACCCTTTTTTAATGATTAGGCTGATGTTAGCGTTCTTCCAAGGTACCGGTACGCTCGTGGTCATGAGGTATTGCGTATACAAGGTGGCCAGTTTCCCTAGAACAATCTGCCCACCATCCTTCAACAAATCTGCTGTTACCTGATCCTCGCCAGCTGCCTTCCCCCTTTGCATAGCTCCCAAGGCTTTCTTTATTTCTTCCGGCGTTACCTGTGGGATTTCGAATTCTTCTAGACTATTATCTCTTCCATTATCGTCGTGAGTGCCACTGGTACTGCATAAATCTCTATAGAACTCCTCAGCTACTTGAACTATCTCATCCATATTAGTAATGATATTGCGGGCTTTGTCTCTTAACGCATACATCTGATTCTTGCCAATTCCTAGTATCTTCGTCACTGCTTTAAGGATTCCTCCTTTCCTGAGAGCATGTTCAATTCTATCCATATTATATTTCCTTATGTCAGCTGTCTTACGCTTTTTGATTAACTTCGAAAGTTCTGCCAGTTCTATTCTAGCTGTAGGGCTAGAGGCTTACATGCATTGGCGTTTCCTGATAAGATCTTTCGTTTCCTGCGATAGCTTACTAGTATCCTGTCTAACGGATTTACCGCCGACTTCTATTGCACGCTCCTTAATTATGCCCACAATATGGATTCATTGCTTCAACACTAAGGTCCTCTTCCGGAGTTAAAGCCGCATACCTGTTCTCTAGCTTGATCTGGAATTCCTCAATTTTCCCTCTTACCGCTAACTCAATGATCGGCTTTATTTGATCCGCACCGATGGCACCGGCTGTTGGAATCTCAGCGCGGCCACCAGCTGTTGGAACCTCAGTGCTGACGCCCGTTATTGCAACTGGGTCGCAAGCCCCAAGGGTAGCGTTGGCCTGGCGGCCTGGGGCACACTGGAAGCATCCGAAGGTCCCAGCAAAGCATGAGGCGACTGCTAACAGAACAACTTGTTTATTCTAGCATCGCAAAGAGCGGGCGGTCAGGTCGACCGAAGTAGAGAGACGGGAGAGCACGTTACTCAACAGCAGAAATCGGAGCCTCTCTCCTGGCGTCCGGGGGCAGCTGCTCTTATACTCTCGGAGTTGAGGGCAAGAGGGAAGGTCACGGGACTACACCACGTGACAGCGGCGACAGATGGACTGAGAGACACGTTGGAACAAGGAGATGACGCATCAGACGGGCCGGCGCCGGTCAGACCTCCTCGCTTCACACTGGGGGAGCTCCTCTCCCCGGCTGCCGCGCTTTGACAAGCGTGGGCACACACACACACACGCACACACAAAGACACGTGGCACTGAACATGCCGGGACGCGCTCGGCGGGGATGCGTCGCGGCCGCTCCGAACAGGCCAAAATGTCCGCCGCTTTGAACGAAGCCCCGGCGTTCGTTGAATCCGCGCCGGCATATCGCGCGTCGTAGGCGAAACGTAACAGACCGCCCCGCCGGGGGAAGGAGATCCCGATGGTCAGGGGACTGCATCCGCTGTCCGGAGGGATGTCGCTCGATGATGCTCATAACCGAAGTCGGTCGTCCCTCGGCGTTTCTTGAGCGCAGCGCACTGAGAAGGCCTCGTTCTCACGTTCAGGTTCACACAGGACACTGCAAAGTGACTTCGGGAGAGTTGTCATTTTTCTCTCGTTCCCAGCAAGCGTTAGAACTACGCCGAAACTCAGCCGCTCAGTCAGCAAGCACGGCACAACCCTCACTAAGCCATGCCAGGCTCTTTCCCCTTTTATACTACTGCCTAGTTCCTTACAGTAGTCTAGCAGCACTCAGAACGCGTCCACAAATCGGAAAATTGCACTAGAAAGCACATCATCACTTTGAAACACTACACAAAAGCAATATGTTAAAAACCCTGCCTCAGGAAGAAAAACATCAATAACAAACAATTTTGAGGCTGATTCCCACGTTAGGGGCTTCGACTTAAGCCATCGGCGTTACCGTTGAGACTCCCCTTTTTGTAACGCACCTCAAAGGAATATTGTTGCAAAGCGAGGCTCCAGCGCAGGAGGCGGCCATTTTTGGGAGAGATGGTCTGCAGCCATTGGAGAGGGCAGTGATCCGTCTCAATGATAAACCTCGAGCCGGCTAGGTAGCATGACAATTTCTGAACGGCCCACACGAGACACGCACACTCTTTCTCGGTGGCGCTGTACGCCTGCTCACGACTGGTCAGCTTACGACTAGCATACAGGACGGGGTGTTCTACTTCTCCATTTTCCCGTTGGCACAGTACAACGCCCATGCCTCGCTCACTAGCATCGCACTGAACAACGAACCCTTTGGTGTAGTCGGGCGATCGTAGCACAGGCTGGCTTGTTAGGGCGCTCTTTAGGGCGCTAAAAGCTCTTTCCTTTGTCTCGTCCCAGACGACTGTTTGCGGCTCTGTCTTTCTTAGAGCATCCGTCAGGGGAGCCGCGATATCAGAGTACCTGGGGATGTACCTCTGATAGTAGCCGGCGACACCTAAGAACGACCGAATATCGGTCTTCGTGCGCGGTTGCGGAAAGTCTCGCACAGCGGCCACCTTTATTTCAGACGGGCGGCGACGACCCCGACCAATCACGTGACCAAGGTAGACAACCTCGGCCTGTGCTAACTGGCACTTGGGAGCCTTGACTGTCAAGCCCGCTTCGCGCAGGCGGGTTAGCACTGCCCGCAAGTGTGCCATATGCTCAGACCAGGATGCGGAGAATATCGCTACGTCGTCTAAATACGGTAAAGCGAATTCTTGCTGTCCCCGCAACACTTTATCCATGAGGCTTGAAAAACAGTATGGCGCGTTCTTCAAACCAAAACTCAACACTTTAGGACGGAATGTTCCCATTGGTGAAATGAACGCCGCATACCTACTAGCCTCTTCTGTAAGTGGAACCTGCCAATAACCCCTGACAAGATCTAGGGTGGAAATAAACTGAGCGCTACTAACTTTCTCAAGGCGCTCCTCGATGTTAGGGATCGGATAAATTTGATCTTTAGTTATGGAGTTTAGCCTGCGGTAGTCGACACAAGGACGAGGTTCCTTGCCCGGTACCTCAACTAAAATCAAAGGGGAAGTATAATCACTCTCACCCGCCTCAATAACACCGAGCTGTAGCATCTTCTTTACCTCAGCCTCCATAATATCGTGCTGGCGGGGTGACACTCGGTACGCCTTGGATCGTACTGGCTCTGGGGAGGTAAGTTCTATATCATGGGTAAGGACAGAAGTCCTACCAGGCCTCTCAGAGAACTGACCTTGAAACTCTTGTAAGAGCTGGTGTAGTTCGGTTTTCTGCTCAGGCGACAGCGGTGCTTTACTGATTAAGTCACTAATGACTTCATCGGTGTCTTCCCTGTTCGTCACTGAGCCTAGTCCCGGAAGCTCGACCGGAAGCTCTTCGGGAGCGTTTACCATCATACACACTACTGCTTCCCGTTGCTTATAGGGTTTGAGCAGATTACAGTGGTAAACTTGCTGTGCTTTCCGTTTTCCTGGCAGACTCACCACGTAGTTAACGTCCGACAGTTTTTGAACAATTCGTGCTGGGCCCTCCCACTGCACGTCGAGCTTGTTCTTTAGCGATGTGCGCAATATCATGACCTCATCGCCCACCTCAAAACGACGGGCCCTGGCTGTCCGATCATAATAAACTTTGGCCCTCTGCTGGGCCTTTGCCATTGCTTCACCTGACAACTCCTGTGCCCTTCTTAAGCGTTCGAGGAGCTTAAGCACGTACTCCACCACGACTGGGTCGTCGCCCCTGCCTTCCCACGATTCTCGAAGCATGTGAAGCGGAGACCGAAGCGAGCGACCGTACACCAGCTCAGCTGGCGAAAACCCCGTAGCCGCATGCGGCGCGGTCCGTAATGCAAACATCACCCCAGGCAGACACAGCTCCCAGTCAGTTTGATGTTCAAAACACAATGCTCTCAACACGCGCTTCATGATGGAGTGGAGCTTCTCAACGGAATTCGACTGGGGGTGGTGCACTGAGCTGTGTAACAGCTTTACCCCGCACCTTTCGAGAAAGGCTGTCGTCAAAGCGCTAGTAAACACTGTGCCCTGATCTGATTGGATTTCCGCAGGAAAACCAACTCGCGCAAATATGGACAGTAGTGCATTGACTATCTCAACTGAGCTGAGTTCTTTAAGAGGCACTGCTTCAGGGAACTTTGTCGCTGGGCAGATCACAGTCAAAATGTGTCTGTACCCCGTGGCTGTTACCGGCAGAGGTCCCACTGTATCAATAACGAGCCGTCTAAAAGGCTCCGTAATGATAGGTACCAACTTCAACGGCGCCCTCGATTTGTCCCCTGGTTTGCCGACCCGCTGACAGGTGTCACATGTCTTCACAAAGTGGTCTGCGTCCCGAAAACACCCTGGCCAATAGTACTCTTGCAAGAGACGGTCCTTAGTTTTCTTAACTCCAAGGTGTCCGGACCACGAACCCCCATGCGACAAGCGCAACAGATCCTGACGATAGCATTGAGGCACGATCAGCTGATCGAACTCCACTCCCCTGCGGTCTATATACTTCCGGTACAGGACCCCACCTCTTTCCACAAAGCGAGCATTTTTCTTGGCGATACCTTCTTTGACAATGCAGCGTATGTTTTCTAGGCTGCCATCCTTCTTTTGCTCGGCTATCAAAGCCGACCGGCTGACTTTTAGCAACCTATCAAGTCCGTCTGACGTAGGCGCGATGAGCAAATCTTCAGATAGCTCTTCTAACTTTCCCGCATCGGGAATTTCCTCTCCAGTATCTGGTGCCTTTAACGCTACAGGCTCAATTTTATTCAGTTCGGGCGTGCTTTGAATATCAGCTTGCTGCGCCTCTGACCCTTTCTCATCGTTCGACAACGTCGGCCCCGCAACTACCGCCTTTGCAGCGAGCTCCCGAACCTTCGATCTGGTTAAGGCCTGAACGCTAGCCTCACCAAACAAAAGCCCCTTCTCGCGCAGGAGGTGATCGGACCTGTTCGAAAATAGGTACGGGTACTGAGGGGGCAGCATAGATGACACTGCCGCCTCCGTCTCAAGTGCTCCGAAAGGACCTTCAATAAGCACTTTTGCTACGGGCAGACACACGCTGTGAGCTTCCACGGCTTGCTTGATCCATGCGCACTCGCCCGTGAACATATCGGGTTCTACGTAAGAGGGGTGAACTACATCCATTGTAGCTGCGGAATCGCGAAGCACTCGGCACTCTTTCCCGTTTACGAGGAGGTCTCGCATGTAAGGCTCGAGAAGCTTCATGTTCTCGTCAGTGCTGCATAATGACAAAAACACTACTTTTGTTTTTGTTTCCGGACACTGCGCCGAAAAGTGACCCGGCTTCTGGCACGTATAACAAACGCGCGCTTGCCTCGTCTCGAACCGCTTTCTGCGTTCGGCTTCGGTTGCCGCCGTCTCCTTACGTTCGGTCGGACTGCTTTCACTCGCATCCGCACTACGTGTGTCCCCCTTTGCTCTCATGGGCGTGAACTTCGGCCTCTCAAACTTGGAGCCAAATTCACCCTTTTGACCGTCCTTAGCTCCGCGAGCCCGACGCGTCACAAACTCTTCGGCTAGCTCAGCAGCTCTAGCCACCGTACTAACGTCTGGCCTGTCCAAGACCCAGTACCGCACGTTCTCAGGTAACCGACTATAAAACTGTTCTAGCCCGAAACACTGCAGAACTTTCTCGTGGTCACCAAACGCTTTCTCTTCTTTGAGCCACTCCTGCATGTTTGACATAAGCCTGTAGGCAAACTCTGTATACGACTCACTTTTGCCTTTCTCATTTTCTCGAAACTTCCGACGGAACGCCTCCGCCGACAGCCTGTACTTTTTTAGCAGACTCGATTTCACTTTGTCGAAATCCTCTGCCTCCTCTCTCTCCAAGCGAGCGACTACGTCGGCCGCATCGCCGGGTAACAAAGTGAGCAAGCGCTGTGGCCACGTTTCCCGAGAGAAACCCTGCTTCTCGCACGTTCGCTCAAAGTTAACCAGGAACAAACCAATGTCCTCTCCAAGCTTAAACGGCCGCATCAGGTCAGTCATTTTGAACAATACTCGCTCTCCTGCACCGTGTGCCTGATTTCCATTACGAGCGCGTTCCATCTCTACCTCGAGACGCTTCATTTCCAAAGCGTGTTGACGGTCACGCTCTTTTTCTTTCTCTTGTTGCTCTCGTTCTATCTGTTTCTCTTGTTGCTCTCGTTCTATCTGTTTCTCTTGTTGCTCTCGCTCTTTCTGTTTTTTAAGTTCGCGCTCCTGTCTTTTTGCCCTTTCCTCAATGGTCTCAAGGCATTCCGACAGCTCGTCATCCTCAGCTTCCAACTCAAGAATAGCCCTCAGCAGTTCTGGTTTTCTGAGTTTGTCTGAGACATCCAGACCCAACTCTCTTGCAAGCTCCAACAATTTCGGTTTGCGCAACGACTTCAAATCCATGGCTGCTCTGAATGCTGCTTTCTCTACTGCCTACTATTGTCTTGCCGCAAACTAACCCGGCAGCAACGACAACCACAATTACCAGCTATGTTTCTGACACTAACAAAAGCCTGGCAAAACTCAGAAGAAGAAAGTCCCGCACTCACCAAACCTCGCAGCCAAGAATTCAGCGCAGTCGTTCCGCTGCAGGCAACCAGTCATCACACAGGGCTCGTTGCACTGCTCCCGGATGGTCGTTGTGCTGCTCAGCATACAGTCAGCCGCATATCTTCGCTGCTGGCCTCCGTTGTCGCGATCTCACCGCTGGCAACCAGTTATTTGAACCGCACCGATGGCACCGGCTGTTGGAATCTCAGCGCGGCCACCAGCTGTTGGAACCTCAGTGCTGACGCCCGTTATTGCAACTGGGTCGCAAGCCCCAAGGGTAGCGTTGGCCTGGCGGCCTGGGGCACACTGGAAGCATCCGAAGGTCCCAGCAAAGCATGAGGCGACTGCTAACAGAACAACTTGTTTATTCTAGCATCGCAAAGAGCGGGCGGTCAGGTCGACCGAAGTAGAGAGACGGGAGAGCACGTTACTCAACAGCAGAAATCGGAACCTCTCTCCTGGCGTCCGGGGGCAGCTGCTCTTATACTCTCGGAGTTGAGGGCAAGAGGGAAGGTCACGGGACTACACCACGTGACAGCGGCGACAGACGGACTGAGAGACACGTTGGAACAAGGAGATGACGCATCAGACGGGCCGGCGCCGGTCAGATCTCCTCGCTTCACACTGGGGGAGCTCCTCTCCCCGGCTGCCGCGCTTTGACAAGCGTGGGCACACACACACACACGCACACACAAAGACACGTGGCACTGAACATGCCGGGACGCGCTCGGCGGGGATGCGTCGCGGCCGCTCCGAACAGGCCAAAATGTCCGCCGCTTTGAACGAAGCCCCGGCGTTCGCTGAATCCGCGCCGGCATATCGCGCGTCGTACGCGAAACGTAACAGCTTCTTATGTACCAGTTTCTTCCGTTCCCCTCTCAGGTCTATGCTAATTCGAATTCTTACCATCCTATGGTTACTGCAGCGCACCCTGCTGAGCACGTCTATATCTTGTATGATGCAAGGGTTAGCGCAGAGTATGAAGTCTATTTCATTTCTGGTCTCGTCGTTCGGGCTCCTCCACGTCCACTTTCGGCTATCCCGCTTGCGGAAGAAGGTATTCATTATCCCCATATTATTCTGTTCCGCAAACTCTACTATTAACTCTCCTCTGCTATTCCTAGTGCCTACGCCCTATTCCTCCACTGCCTTGTCTCCAGCCTGCTTCTTGCCTACCCTGGCATTGAAGTCGCCCATTAGTATAGTGTATTTTGTTTTCACTCTGCCCATCGCCGGTTCCACGTCCTCATAGAAGCTTTCGACTTCCTGGTCATCATGACTGGATGTAGGGGCGTAGACCTGTACAACCTTCATTTTGTACCTCTTATTAAGTTTCACAACAAAACCTGCCACCCTCTCGTTAATTCTATAGAGTCCCTGTATGTTACCAGCTATATTCTTAGTAATCAAGAATCCCACTCCTAGTTCTCGTCTCTCCGCTAAGCCCCGGTTGCACAGGACGGGCCCGCTTTTTAGCTCTGTGTATGCTTATTTTGGCCTCCTAACTTCCCTGAGCCCTATTATATCCCATTTACTGCCCTCTAGTTCCTCCAATAACACTGCCAAATTCGCCTAAATAGATAACGTTCTAGCGTTAAACGTTGCCAGGTTCATATTCCAATGGCGACCTGTCCGGAGCCAGGGATTCTTAGCCCCCTCTGCTGCGTCGCACGTCTGACCGCCGCCGTGGTAAGTTGCTTCGCAGCTGCTGGCTACTCAGGGCCGCGGTTTGATTGTTGGGTTCATATAGGAGGTTGTGGCCAAGTACTGCACAAGTGTGGCCAATGCTGCTCTGGTGTGATAGTGCGTTACCGGGTCTGGTCACCGGAATCAGGACACACTCTAGCCTGTTTTATGCAATGCTATCAACACGCGGATTTTTTTTAATCCGGTGGAAAATTGCGCGGCACCGGCATTCGAACCGCGGACTTCTTGCACGCGAGGCGCGTGTTCTACCTCTACGCCACCGTTGCACCACTCACCGCATTTTCAGCCGCATCATAGCGCAGGAATTTTTTGTGGTTTCCTCACTTCACTAAAGCCATGCCTCGCAAATCTCGCAAATGGTATTTCCGAGAGAACGCAACCATCCTCATTGCATTCACCTTCGTGCAACTCGGTTCGCGACAAGTACGGTACGCCTTTTCATGAATGGACGAGCTAACGTGGCTGAAATGTCGTTCGTGATGAGTTACTGACCTAAAAAAAAATAGTTTACGTAAGCTCACTGTGCTTTTCCTTTAGCCTGTATAAAGCGATGTTACCGCGTTCCGGCTTCGCGAGCGAACACTTCGAAACTGATATCATTTTCTAAATACGCAGAGTCCCTAATCGATGATCGCCCGAGCGTGTTTGTCATCTTTGAGGTACGAGCACCACCGCGAAACTCTGATCCTTTGCGCATACTCAGAAGATTGGCAAGCACGCAAGTTGGCCGCTACGTAGCTTTTAACATTCCATTTAGCCCACAGGAAAGTGATCGAGCCCTCTGTCAGCATTGTGCGTCAAACCTGATACGCGTAGGTAATTCACATGGCAGGGACGGTGCTATATATATAGGTTATGTTACTCAGCGCTTGCTGAAGGCCAGGTTGCCAGCACTTGACTGTAAACGTGTTATTTACAGCCACTAGCCAAAACATCTTGCAACACGCGCTTGACAAATGTTGCGCACCTAATTGTAGCGCAAGCAATACATTCCGGGTCATCAGGGTGCGGCGTTAACGCTCATTTGGATACTTCTTAAAAATAGTTAAAGAAACAGGGGGAAAAAGCTGTTGTTAGGGAATTTTTGCAACCCACCATATTGAAATTCTATGTTGTACACAAATTTCCTCGGAACTAGAAGGCCAGCGGGAACGCTTAAAACGCACCGCTTTGCTAGGTGCATTGACTCTGCGAAACGACGTCTGCTACGCAGACAGCGCCACGGTCGAAGCCGGAGCGCGAAAGAGAGGAGAAACAAGGAAGAGTGAAGATGGAGGAGGAGGTGTCGCTCCTTTGCCAAGTTTCAGGGGTTTTAGGTAAAGGCAGTCACTGCTCTGTTCTAGGCCGAGGTTACAGCAGTTGCAGTACTCGGTTTTGTCAATATGTTTCAAGAGCGTAAGACACGATTGATTCGGTTGCGCCTTCTGGTAGGTGGTAATGTGCAGCTGTTAACAGCGCTCTGCTTATCGCTTTGTGATGTTTACACCCGAGATGCTTGCGCTGTTTGGGTCATTCATTGCAACTTAGCCATCTATCGTCTTCATTGGAAGTTGATGCTTAGTGTGCCAGCTTCATGTTGCTGGCTGACATGTCTTTTTGGAAGAGCGTGCGCTGAAGGAAGCCGTGGATGAGACTTAACATTCCACCATATGACCACATAGTACGTGTTGGATTGTCTGTGTTTTTCTCATATATGTCCGGCATGGGACATCCCGTAGAAAGTATCCTTCGGACATCCGTAGCATTAAAGTTCGGGATTGTTTGGATCCCAGAAGTTCAATCCTGTGGTTGTCCGAAGGATATCTTAAATAGGATGGCCCGAAATTATTGTCCTCATGTTATCCACTGGACGTCCCACCCGCGACTTGGACGTTCGGATGTAATCGGGATGTCCAGAGAATATTCGCGGTCGAACGGGATTCCGCGATATAATCATGTACGTATTTGATTCTGTGCGTTGGTCGCACATATGTCTGGTATGGGACATACCGTTGAAAACATCCTTCGGACATCCATAAAATTAAAGTTTTGGGATTGGTTTAGATTTCAGAAGTTCAATCCTGTGATTGTCCGAAGGATGTCTTAAATTGTACGTCCCGAAATTAATGTCCTCATATTAACGCGATAGCGTTAAGGAGCTCGTGTCGCAGAAAAGCCGGTGTCGTCGGCGTCGGTTTTGGCGTCCGCGGCGTTGGCCGTGAGCAATAAATCACGGCAGGCACTTCATCAATAAAAAGCAACTTCCAAGATGGGCTGGGTGGGAATCGAACCAGGGCATAGAGTTTCATATTAGTATACCTAGAGGCAAATCTGGCGCTGCGATCGTTCAACCATCATGGGAATGATGGGAAGTACAGGCTTCGGATTGGCATTCTATTGACTGGCGAACTAGTCTACAAGTATTTTTTTAAAAGTTTCGGTTTCGCTCCAAGTGCAATTTCTATAACCTGCAGTTCGACAGTGCAACGCAAAGCTCTCTGCGTTTGTTAAGCTGCTCGGAGTGGCGATAGCGCGCTGGGTCAGCGACTGGGACGATGCTTGGGTCGCGGTGTGGCGTCGAAGCCGTGACGAGAAAGCGGCGGCATCGTAAACGTTGAAAGAACATGTTTTGAGCGTTTAGACCTTTGTTTGTTAAGTGTGTTAGGTTGGCACTGTAGCG
Organism: Dermacentor albipictus; assembly: GCF_038994185.2. Lineage (NCBI taxonomy): Eukaryota > Metazoa > Arthropoda > Arachnida > Ixodida > Ixodidae > Dermacentor > Dermacentor albipictus. The sequence continues at coordinate 6,732,723 of NC_091822.1, read as the reverse complement.
TTACGTGCTTTATGAAACTTCAGAATAGAACAAAGAAGGCACTACTGATACAAGACATATACAATTGTACTTCTAGTGGCTTGACAATCAAATTTTATTGAGGGCTTCATTATGTGGTCATTGAAATGCGTGTTTTAGGACTTTGAGAACACAAACTTACTTGTGGTAGGAAAGATAGCTGCTTCCTAGCTGTAGTCTAGTGTCGCACAATGGGTACCCGCAAAGCCACGCTGTAACGCTCCGGAAGCGGTACGCCAATATAAAACATGATGGAGCATACTCGTAGGAGGCCACTAGCGTCCTAGCTAGCACTGCAGCAGATGTGCTTAAAAGTACTTGAAGACGTTCAGCAATTGTGACAGCCGACGCAACCTTTCGAAAGAGCGAGAGAGTTCGCAAGTGCCTGTCGTCTGCGAGAAAAGTCTCGCGTTTGCAGCGAGCAGGCGTCGTAGCAGACGACACTTGTAGCATTCCCGACCTTGGCATTCCTCTCAAGGGCGCAACGCTTTGTCAGAATACAACATTTTTATTTCCAGAACTACTTGATGAGTATTTTTATATAAGTACATGCACGGTTGTTTTGCTGTTGCAAAAGTGAATAAATAATTATTCTTTGGCGTTAAATTGGGAACAGAATCGCACAAGTATGCATACCCTGGTGTGTCCTGCTGACAAACCATAGTAAACCATGCTTCCATCTCAAAGTCATGCAAAGTTTATGTAGCGTGTTGTGCATTATATAACATACTGCAGAAATAGAATTAGATTTTACGCGATAATATTTGAGTATAGCGCTGTTTACTGCGCCAGAAGCAAACGCCACTAGTCTAAAGACCGAAGTCAATCCGAAGCCTGTACTTCCCATCATTCCCATGTAGGTTGAGGCGACGCTCATGATAACCCCCGTAGACACTAGCGCCACATTTCCCTCTAGGGTATTTTTAGAAACTCTATGAACCAGGGTCTCCGGAGTGTGAGACGGAGACGCTACCACTCAGCCACGAGTTCGATGCTTCTAAGCGGTACAAACGCGCCTCTAGTGAATGCGGCGTTGCCTTCGAAACGAGCCGTGGAAAGTTATACTGCGGTGTATATCGGTAATTATGAACATGTAACTTACAGAAGTCGTAATTACAGGAGTAGCGAAGGGCGTTTCCGCTACATTTCTTCTGCGCTTTCCGCACACGGAGAGCCATCTTGCGGCAAGCACAGAAGACCCCCTCCTCTCCGTGTACGGCGCTGCCCCGACAGATGGCGCGCCACGCGCGTGGAGCTCTGCGAGGACCGGTGCGAGGCGGGTCGCGGCCCGGACTCTCTCTCCCCTGACAACGCTTCGCCTTGCTCACTCTGCAGCATAAAGCGTCCTTCCTTTCTTTAGATCACTATCTGTCTATCTCTCTGCCCGTGCTGATCACGACGTTTGGCTGGCGTGCATCATTTCCCCCTCCGAGATACTGAGTTCTTCGGTTCGTTCCGCTTGCTCAGGTGCACGTTTCGTTGCTGCGCCGAACGCTGCGTTGCTCGACCATATGGCTCGACGCTCACCGCGTCCGATGCGGGGCGCCTCGTAAGTGATGGCTGCCCTGTAGCCCATTGTCTTACACCGCTTGGTGGGTCGACGGGAACGCTGTCGCGTTCCACTCTTGAAGGCGAAGCTTGAGCGTCCTACAATTTTTATCTACTGGGCTTCCTAACCGGGACTTGGACGTTCAGATCTAATCGGGATGTCCAGAGGATACTTGTGGTCCAATGGGTCGACTGTTAAGGATTAGGAGCGATGATCAACTGGTCGATGGCATTGTCCTGTACAGAAACTATGCGAATATAGTGCAACTATTGCTTCAGGGCCTTAGCTCGAGAAAGTGTAAGGTTAACTTGAAGAAAAATATCCAGAAGGCAAGGTAACGTGGAATAATCGGTCAATCAAACCAGAATTCATGATCGGTAGTCAGCCTCTAGAGGGTGTACGGGAGAAAGCTTATCTAGGTCACTTACTGGCAGGGTGCCCTTATCATGAGAAGAAAATTTACAGAAGAATGAAAATGATTCGGACCTCATGCGGCCGGGATCACCCAATCGTGACTAGGAGGCCCCTCACCACTGTCGTTGAAAAGAAAAGCGTATAACCATTCCATGCTGCCAGTACTATCATGTGAGGCCTTAACTTGGAGGTTAACTTGGAGGTTAACTTGGAGGTTAACTTGGAGTTGGTGTGTGTTTCTCTTCTGTGTGTCTCGTCAAAATGTTACGCCGTCCAATCTAAAATTGACAATGAAGCTTTACAATGAGCTAAGGTCCTCTCAAACAAGCGATGGAACAAAAAATTCTAGGTCTAACGCTAGGAGACCTTTTTGTAGTCCGGCACTATGACTTCACGTTGGTGGCGCTGCTTCAACACAGGTGCGCAGTGTCCGCTCCTTTGCAGGGATAGTAGTTCAAGATCCCTGACCGCAGAGAATGCGTACGCGCAGCAGCCGTGGTGTCACGCGATGTACGCAGGTCTGCAGAACAGGATAACAGAAGATTAGGCGGATGCTTCCCAGCGCTGCCGCTGCTGCTCTGAAGTCCGCTCTGAAGCAAGTTACCAAGATGTTACCAACTAGCACAGCGACGAGTTCTAGTTGTTCTCAATTGTTCGTCTGCTTGGGGAAATTGCCCTCGCTTGCACGGTCTGACGGTACCGTTTCTCGCAAGCCAGGTTTGCATAAATGCGGCTGCCATTGTTCCGGCTCTCAAGCGCACACGTGGAAAAAGAGGCACCGAGGGCAGATGTTCCCACGCACTAATCGAAATGGCGGCACCTTTTGTGTTTCTGTCCTAGCAGTAGGTCTCGTCTCGTTTCTTTTGACAGGCTGCTAATGAATTCTTGCACGCATAAGGCGTCCTTGGAATACAATAAGCGTTCCTTCGCGTTGAATGCAATTAGCGCATCCAAACAAACACAGTTTTGACAGTCAAACTCCCGGTTTCGTATATTATAGGATGTTGGCAATGCCAACTACTCTCACATCATTTATAATAGCTAAAAGTAATTTCACTCCCTGTCCTTTCTCAAACCTTCACATAGTCTAATCCTTGCTTCTGTTCCAACAAAAGATGCTGTTCGGAGTAAGCGCATCATAAATGCATCTACAACATCAATGTACCGTACATGGAATGTACTGCGCCGTAATCTTGCGTTTGCTTTATTGGTAGCGGCACTGCTTTGTGTAGGAGTTAGCGAGGATGGATGGTTGTTATGAGCGTCCCCTTTGGAACGGGGAAGTGGGTTGCGCCACCACGCTCTTGCTATTATACTGAGTAATGTCCTACCTAGGTTAAACAATAAAAAAGCAAAAAAAAGCGCTATGAACTCTGACAACCAAATTTGCTGACCACCTATTGTGAATTTTGCTTCTGTACGTCTCAGTTTTTTGTCGATTCCCTACTTCCACCGTTCTTCCAATCGCCTCTTACGGTACCGTTTGTCGCAAACCCAGGTTTGCATAAATGCGGCCATTGCGGATATGTTTACTTTCCCCCTGCCCTCGTGAACCCAAGGGCTTCAAGGAGTTCGGTGGTGCCTAAATCGACCGCTGAGCAGATGTCTTCACATTCTAATATAACATGTTCTATCGTTTCCCTAGCTTTACCGCAGCAAGCACGTGCTTCTTCTTCCGTCTTATATCTCGCTTTGTAGGTACGTGTTCTAAGGCATCTCGATCTCGCTTCGAAAAGTGATGAGCTTCCCTTTGAGTTCTCATCAATTGTTTCTTTCCTGACTTCGTTTTTCCGTCTTAAGTAGTTACTCATGGCAAGTTTATTTCACATTGCCGCCACACATGAGATTATTTCAGCCTCTCTGACTTTCCGCTAGACGTTCTTTGTTCCAGTGTTTCCCACCCTACAGGCTGCATCCTTGCTGGTAAGCTTCCTAGTTCTTTTCCTCCACTGTGGATCATCGTGTTTCCAGTACGGATACCTGAACACTCTCCCAGCCCGTATACTTTCTTCCATATTCATCAGTCGATCTTCATACTCAATTTTACTGCGAGCTTCCCTCACTTTAAAGCTAGTCCAGCCCATATCACCCTGCACAGCTTCATTTGTAGCCTTCCGGTGAGCGCCCAATCCGAGGCGGCCCACTAACTATCGGTAACCATCGAGTCCTGATTGTACCGCTCATTTAAAGCATGTGGTGGTGGTGAATTGTATAGCAACAGGCGGGTTTAGCCTGGCGAACAAGGCCGGCAATTGCTCCGCCCGAGCGTCTCGCACAATACCGCTGAAGGGTTTCACCATATGTCCATCAGACCGGTCTCCCTTAAAAAGTCGATGAGGAGACGTGAAGTTTCTTTGCGGGCTATAACTGATCCCTCAGGAAATATAAGGTCTTGCAGGCGTGCATGCGGAAGGTCCTTGTTTTGCAGATTTTTCAGGAGACTGTCTCTTTCATCTTGGAATTGCTGGCAGGACCACAAAAAGTGCTCAATGTCTCCTGTCTCGTTGCATGCCGTACAGTTCGGAGAATTGATTCGCCCCGTTTTAAATAACCAGGCCGGTGTATAAGCAGATCCTGTCCTTATTCTATATAGAAGTGTGGCTTCCATTTAAAGCAAACCTTGTGCCTTGTGTTTGGTTTCTGCTGCTGCTGTCACGAGAAGGTTTAAGGACTAGTCAATTTGCTCTTTTGTAACTTTTTTCCTTATATCCTCCATAAACTTGTATATTTATGGAAATAAATTCATTATTCGTTCATTCAACCGCATTTCCAAAAGTAAGTCCTGGAACCATCACACCTTTCCACATACCTCGGAGGACCTCGTACTTATTGTATCCCCATAGCACTCTGTGCTTCATTATGGCTGAATTTCTCTTCCCCTTTACTGTTATGGTTTTTTCCTGCGTTTCCATAAACCTACTGCCTTCGTTTATCTGTATGCCTAGGTATTTCTATTCTTTTACCTGAGGCATCACGGAATCAGGGCTTAGACGAGCCGTATGTAAAAGTACTGCAAGATACTTAAACGGCTCGACAGCCACCGTAGTCCTCCATAAAAAAAGCAACAAAATCCCAATAAAGAAAGACGTCAGGCAGGGACATACGATCTCTCGAATGCTATTCACAGCGTGTTTACAGGAGGTATTCAGAGACCTGATTGGGAAGAATGGGGGATAAGAGTTAATGAAGAATACCTTACTAACTTGCGATTCGCTGATGATATTACCTTGCTTAGTAACTCAGGGGACCAATTGCAATGAATGCTCACTGACGTGGAGAGGCAAAGCAGAAGGGTGTGTCTAAAAATTAATCTGCAGAAAACAAAAGTAATGTTTAACACTCTCGGAAGAGAACAGCATTTTACAAAAGGTAACGTGGCACTGGAAGTGGAAAGGGAATACATGTACTTAGGGCAGGTAGTGACCGTGGATCCGAATCATGAGCCTTAAATAATCAGAATAATAAGAATACGCTGGGGTGCGTTTGGACGGCATTCTCAGATCATGAACAGCAGGTTGCCATTATCCCAAAAGAGAAAATGTATAACAGTGGTGTCTTACCAGTATTCACGTACGGGGCAGAAATCTGGAGGCTTACGAAAAGGGTTCTACTGAAATTGAGGACAACGCAACGAGCTATGGAAAGATGAATGATGGGTGTAACTTTAAGGGATAAGGAAAGAGCCGAGTTGGTGAGGCAACAAACTCGAGTTAATGACATCTGAGTTGAAATCAAGAAAAAGAAATGGGGCATGGGCAGGACATGTAATGAGGAGGGAACATAACCGATGGTCATTAAGGGTTACGCACTACGGTAGGGCGAGGCAGAAAGTTAGGTGGGCGGATCGGATTAAGAAGTTTGTAGGGCCAACATGACCACAATTAGTACATGAACGGCATAGTTGGAATAGTATGGGAGGGGCCTTTGCCCTGCAGTGGGCGTAACCAGGCTAATGATGATTATTATGATGGTGGTAGTGATGATGACCCGAGGTATTTTCTGGCCCTGTATTATTATTGTTATTATTATTATTGTTGTTGTTGTTGTTACTTTCAATACTGCCAGTCTCTTTATCGAGACCATAGCAGGTGGGGTTATTGTTACAATGTAAGCGTTGTTACAACATTTTTCCCAGAACATGTTTATACAAAGTACAACAAACTAGATACGCTAATTGTAGCTACACAGTACAGTCTGTAAAAATGCAAAATGCCAAAAAAAAGACATCGTTTCATGCATATAATTAATGAAGTCAACTATAACGATAAAGCAGATGTTATAACTACAATAAATTGTCATTCAATACAATTTCGTGAAATGTAACTGCAACACAACCATTTACCACCTAACTGTGTATAACTTAATACAATCTAACATAACATAAGAGATAGATCTAAATAATATAAAAAACTAATTTGCATAAAACTAAAATATTTCTAGCAGTTATTACTTACTCTTTTCTATCGTGTTACTAAAAATTGAAGGCGAGTCTATATCAGCTATTGCTGAGTCGAGGTGGTTGCACTCCGTAACAGCAGTATGGAAAAAATAGTATCTAAATGTGTCCGGTTTATAAGAGCACTCAATTAACATTTTATTATGCTTATGGCGTGAAATAGGGGACGTAGAGAAAATAATGTATTTTGAAGAACTTATGTTAAAGCGGTTGTGCAACAGGTTGTGTATGAATTTTAGACGAGCTTGCTTTGCTCTGTTTACCAATGTGTCCATTCCGGATGAAGCCAGGAGCTCTGTGGGCAAGTCAGTGTATTTGTACTTGTTGTGAATAAACCGTATTACTTTCGTTTGATTTTTTTCCACTTCGGCTATGTTTGTCTTAGTGTGAGGAAACCAAACCGTGTTGGCGTATTCTAGTACTGGTCGCACAAAGGTTTTATAGCATAGCAGTTTGATATGACTGGGAGCAGATTTCAGGGACCTTTTAAGGAAGAAAAGCTTACGGGTGGCTGCTGAAGTGATGTTGGCAATGTGCTTGTTCCAGTCAAGTCAGATGCTAGAGTCAGTCCTAGATACTTGTGTTGCTGAACATTAGTTAGGGGTGTACCATTGAGAAGGTAGGTGAATTCTGACTTAATTTTCTTTGTTGTTACTGCTATTGTCACTGATTTCTTGATGTTAATAGACATTTGCCATTGAGCCCTGGGGAACGCCAGATGTGACAGGAACTGTATCAAATGATGCTTCATCAGGGCAAACGCACTGCGAACGTTTTGATAAAAAATCCCTAGTCCAGGCTGTAATGCTTGCATTGCCAGTAATTGACTCCAATTTTGGAATTAGCTTGTTGTGACGCAGACAGTCGAATGCTTTGCTGAAATCTGGAAAAATGATATCTGTTTGACCCCGGTTCTCAAAAATCTGTGCTAGGTTATGTATAACTTCAGTCAATTGTGTTACTGTTGACATCCCGTGCCAAAATCCATGCTGATTGGCTGTTAGTATGCCCTTCTCTTCAAAATATGTTGTTAGGTGTTTTAAAATTCTATGCTCTAGTATCTTGCACGATTTACTAGTTAGTGATATTGCTCTGTAGTTGGAAGGAGAGTTTGTGTCACCTGATTTATGGATTGGTGTTATCTTTGCTTTTTTGCAGTCGTCTGGCACACGTCCGGTAGAAAGTGATATGCGATAGATAATGCCAAGATACCTGCTGCACCATTCTGCGTATCGCTTTAAGAATTCTTTCGGGACGTCGTCAAGGCCACTAGATTTTTTCGCGTCTAATCCGAGTAGAAGGTTAAAGATTCCTGGGTCAGTTATGTTTAGTGAGTCGATGGTGTAACCTGTAGGAATTATTGGGGGGACAAACCCGTTATCTGTAGTAAATACCGATTGGAAGTACTTGTTGTATGCATTAGCTTGAGAAACCTTTTCATCGTGGGGTCGTTCTGGCGTGATTACTTTGCGTGCACGGAAGTGATTCCAAAATCTGTGTCGACTACCTTTTACGGTGTTAGGCAGGGTAGTATTAAAGTATACTTTTCTGGAGTGGCTTAGTCTGACTAAGTTCTGCCCTGGCGACGTTCTGCCCTGGCGACGTAAAGTCCGACGTATTCTTTTCACTTTTCGTTTGGCATTAATTACCTCACACGTTATCCATGGGTTGTATTTCCGTGATTTTCTTGTTTTTAACGGTATAAAATGTTCAGTGCAGTCATGTATTACTGTCTTAAACTTAAGCCACAGGAAATTTGCGTCTGCCGATGGATTGCAAGCCATTTCCGCAAAATCCGTGAATTCATGTGCCATGTACGTCAAAACATTGGCGTCGTCCGATTTCGCAAAGTCGATAAGTGTGCTTGCTAAAGACCTTTTTGTATGCTACACGACAGAGGTAAGTGACATATTGGAATATCGTGGTCGGATATGCCTTCAATAATACTAGTATGTATTTTGTTTACAAAGAAGTGATCAGAGAGTTGTATTAGATCGAGTATATTACTTGCAGTACCATGTGAGGGTGTTGGTTGATCAACTACTTGTTTGAGGTTGAAGTTTAGCATTAAATCAATTAGCGCTTCTGAATTACGTGATGAGTATTGCATTTCCTTCCAGTTAATTTCTGGAACGTTAAAGTCCCCCCTGATGATAATTCTTAGGCTGTGAGCGTGGCACTGCAGAAACTCATGTACGTTCTTTATGAAGCTTTCGTCTGAGTCAGGACATCGGTAAACGCATCCTACAATTATGGCAGTGGTGTTGCAGGTAATTTTGCAGAACACGGCCTCAGCATCCCTCACATTTTGCAACGGTTCGTATGGGAGGGATTTCTTTATTAGCAGTGCCACGCCACCACCACGTGTCTGTCTGTCTTTTCGAATGGTGGAGTAATCGGGAGGCGGAAATTCGTCATTTAAGGCAGCCGAGGGAAGCCAAGTTTCAGTTAACGCTACTATGTCAGGATTATGTTCAAAGAGTAGATTTTCAAGCGCCTCAGTCTTATTTAAAATGCTTCTCGCGTTTACATTCAATAAAGTTAGTAGTTTGACTGTGCTTGGCTTCGCATGATTGGACGCTTTGCTCCTACGTTTATCTTTAAGTACCACTCTCTCCCCCTTGTCCTCGTCCCAAGCGAAAACTTGGTCAATAATGTAAAGCTTGTCAAATGACAAAGAAACCCCGTCGTGGTTTTCTCGGCTTTTCTTGGCGCTATTCCACAGCAGTTTCCTGATTTCTCGAGTTCTTTTACAGAAGTCTTCCCCGATAGACGAACCTGTGTTTTTTAGCTTGCGCCCCTTTCCCAATATTATAGATTTCTGTCTATAATCCAGAAGCCTAAAGATTACTGGTCTTGTTTTGTTATGCGCTGGTTTACCGAGACGCTGAATTCATTCTATGGCAATAGGCTGCAAGCCAAGCGTGTCCTGGATAATGGTCTTACTTACAGTTCGTTCTAGCTTTTCACTGTTTTCGCCTTCTGTTCCCGTCAGGCCGTATACTATTAGGTTTGACCGTCTACTCTGGTTTTCCAAGTCGTCCTTTCGTTTTTCCATCTTCCTTGCACTCTCATTAATGTCTTGTATTTGGCTTACGCATGAGGTTATCATCGACTCCAGGCATGACAGAGCGTCTAGTTTTTGTCTATCTGCCAAGCCGACCTTCTTTAATTTCCTTGATATCGGTAGCAACTTCCTTCAAGTGCTCTACGATTTGCGCTAGATCAGGGGCTGGATTGCTCTCAATGTTTCCCGCTAGCACTGTCACCACCGTTTGTTCAATGTTTTCATTGAATACCATAACACCTGATTTTCTAACACTAAATTTCAAACCTAAATTGTTGGCTTCCTGTCCACAGATATTAGCCAGATGTTGCAAACCACTTAGCTTGTTAGCTAGCAACAGAATGTCGTCCGCATAAAATAAACCTGGAAGGTGCTGCTCTACTACCGTACCCGCCTGTTTGTATGAGAGATTAAACCCGAATTCTATAGCGCCCTGTCCATCCTCTCCATGTACATCTTAAACAGGAGGTGGGGTTAAAGGGCACCTCTGCACCAGTTCCTTGTTGATATCGACTTTCTCCTCGCTCCTCATCCCTTCCCATTCAACGCAAACTTTATTTTCTAGGTAAATCTCTCTCAAAAGCTGTAGACAATGGTCACCTATAAACCTTCCCCTTTCCTCAGCAGCATGGCAAGCTGCCACGGTGTTGTATATGCTACAGTGGCTGGGCAAACACTACAGCACAGCACTGCTGCTCAGACTAGATGACAATAAATCTAAGCTAATGTCTGTAAATTATCACGTTCTCGGGGAGGCGGGGTGGCCTTTTGAATGAAAAATTGGCGACCGTGAGCTGGTAGTTGCAAAACGGAATAGTAAGCTAGCTGCTGCGCAGTCAGCTGTGTCGATGAGCCAAATTTCTTGTGAAAGAGCCTAAATTGCCGAAATATGGATTGCATTGAGATGACCCAGATGTATGACTGATGACGAGGCATGAAAACGTTATTGGAGGGAAATTGGCAGGTAGGAATTGTAGAAATGCCAGTTGCTAGGTATCCTAGAACTGTTCACAACTGCTCAAGTAAGTTGTTCCTAATTTCTTTTACAAGAAGATCGCTGCGTAGCTCAAGGTAATTCACAGGTGCCGCATGTGTTCTTTTCTGTTTCAGCCACTCTTTCTGAATTTTTCACGGACTATAGTAAACATGGAGAAGCATGCAAAGTCAGTAGTATCTCTCCAGTAATCCCTGCATTTGCTCTCTCCGCTGTATAGCGAACGAGTTGAACGTTTTTCGCGAGGTTGTGAACGCATCTGCCCTGAGCCGTCAGTGCAACGCATGCCTTCGCGCAGCGCTCCTACGACAGGCTCGCTCATTTCCCGAGCACGGCGTCTGGTCGTTCAACGCGCCCGAGCTGCGCCCCGTTCGGTTCTTGCTTTGACCCGATGTTCTTCCGGCGCGTTTAAAGGACCGCGGCTGGCCGCTGCTTCTTTGCGCTTTCTCGACCGACCGGCATTGAGTCCGCTCAAGGGTGCGCCTTTCATGTCGATATATAGGAGCGCAAGCTTGCGTTCCGTTTGTTTGGACGGCCCCACGACCCAGAGATAGGGACCGAGAGGAGGTGGTTTTGGACTGGAGAGTTCGAGGAGCGCCGATCGCTCCCGCGCCGTTCCTCCGGGCCGGGTCTCTCGGCTTGACGCCCGGGGACGATGACGGCGGCGTCGACGGCCGCTGACGTCACAACCCCGAAGAAAAAGCTTGCTGCCCCTCCGCGCTTCTCGTTCGCGCACTCCTTCGCTTTTGGCTGGCGCCCGCGCGAGCGCACCGCTGTGGGTTTCAGTTGACAAAGCAGAGTGAGACAACCGAATTGAAAAATTCTGAGAACGAGGCTCCCTCGAAATGAATTTCCGCAACTGCACATGCCGCGCCGCTACGCGGTGGTTTTTCAAATGACGCCCGCGGTCACGCGCGCCTTTCCCTTCCCGACGCCGTTGATTCTGCTCCACGACGTGGCGCTGCGATAGGAATTCCGTCCGCCGGCGCTTTTATTGCGAGCGTTTGTTAATTTCGGCAGGCCGCTGCGGCCACGGTGTTCGACGCGCTAGCTCGCCTTCCTGTGTTTCCCCGGCGGCGGGAAGAGCCCGGTCCGCGTCGCGCAGGCGCGTAGGCGCTCTGCGGCGGCGCTCTCCCCCTCCGGCCGCAGCAGTGCGCAGCCATGCTGGCCGGCTCATGGACGGGGCGACTGGCGGCGCGGCCTCGCTGAGCAGCCCATGGAGCGCAAGCGGTCCTCCCGCCGGCATCACCACCACCACGGAGCCGGCGGGGCGGCCGCGTCGGCCGTGGCGCCGCCCGAGAACCGCTGCAAGTCGTGTTGCCGCAAGTTCACCGCGTTCCTCTTTTCACACGTGGGTCTGTGTGCGCTCGTCGTCGGCTACAGCATCTTGGGCGCATTCGCCTTTCGCGCGCTCGAAGCGCCCTACGAGGTTGAGAAGGCCAGCCAGGTGATAGCCATGCGCCGCGATACCGTGACGCGCCTGTGGGAGATCACGGACCGGCTGAACGTGCTCTACAAGGAGAACTGGACAGCCGCGGTGTCCCACGAGATACTGGACTTCCAGGCGCGGCTCATAGCCGCCGTTAAGGACGGCTACGACGGCAAGGAGATTGGCACGGGCGGACAGCAGTGGTCCTTCTCGGGGGCTTTTCTCTACTCCCTCACTGTCATCACAACAATCGGTGAGTACGCAGTGCACAGGTGTGACGGGTGCATCACTGAAGATTGCTTCGTCTGTTTGCCTCATTGTTCTTCATTCGCATCAAACGTATTTTTTTTTTATATTCGCGCAGTGAAATGAGAGCCAGTCATTTTGCCGCCGCGCTGAGATGATATGAGAGAAACCCATGTTGTTTAATGTCACAGGCGACTCCATGGAACACGTGGTTGATCTTGCATTAAGAAAGCATGCACGCTTGTTACGTGTCCACTCGCAAGTCATAATCTCCTGTTGTGTATCAATTTCCGGACCGTTTATTCGTTGATTTCTTGACCAACCCGTCAGGCAGCCGGACAAGTCAGTTGAACAGTTGCGTATTCATCAAACTAATGCCTCCTGGCCATTATCGCTTACATGTGGACACTTGCGGCCATACGTGTCTCAGAAAGACGCTTCTCAGGCGTATTCGCAACAACGTACATAAAGTGTAGCAGTCTATCGCAGCACGTTAGGAAGTCCGCGCCGTATCACAGAATTTCTTCCTGTAGCTGCAAAAAAAAAAAAAAGAACAGGATAAAAAAATCTTCCGCAGTATCTGGCTCAATAACAGGTGTCCACTTGCGATGGACTGCGCTAATAGCGTTTTCAGCAATGTACAGGCTTCCTGGAGCAGCTGGCGACTGATTAAAAAAAAAGGGTAGCTTGAGCTGTTCTGGTCAATACAAGAAGTAATGTCTTCTTACTGCATGATTACGGATAACGTCAGGAGAGTATTTGCAGTCGTCGTGTTCAAGTATTTTTCTGCAGTATGAATGGTTCATGTGGCACGCGTTGTGGCATCTGGTGATTCACTCTGCACTTGGCAATGAGCACGTACTGCACGTACTGTCCAGATGTGTACATCGAAGCGACTCGAAATACCTGCTCCCATCGTCTCTGTGCAGGTATTAAACAACAACGAAGCACTTGCTGCACCGTGATTTGAATGTCTGGAACTTAGGAAAGCGTCCCTAAGGCCGACACAGAAACGTCAATATTCAATCCATTCCACATCAATGTAAAGTTACACCTTCCAGAACTTTCAGTCGACGCTATCGATTTCGATGACTATTCTTTTTACTCGTATTTTCTCCACCAAGCGCCCCGCGCTATTGTCTTGGGGCCCATTATGCTGCTTATTCACGTTTAGGCTACTCACCTAATTATTTTACCTTACTTACCTAAAACATTTTCAGGAACTCACTGCGAAGGCTGGCATGCTTTTACAGAGAAGGGAAAGCGCAGCCTTCTGTATTATTTGCTGTTCTTGACCGCTGTTTCAAATTTAGCTTTGGGGAGGTCTCACAAGTGATGGTGTGGCCTGTGGTTTCGTCTCACATGCAGAAGCGATAGAGGGAAAAAGGGTGCTATGGCCTTTTCGGCCACTCTATGCATATGGCCCTATCAGATATGACAACTTTCTTTGGTAATTGCCATGTAATAAAAGGAAGAAAAAATATATATCATAACTTCACAATATTTCGGCAGTAAACGATGTAGCTAGGATATACACGGGGAATGTGCTTAACTGGCACCAACATCTCTCGTTAAGGATCGGCACATTGTAGCATGCCTTCTCAGAAAATAAGGCATGGTATGCGCATTCCGTCAGTGCAAATTGGATGCAGGAGAGGCCTGCGGATCGGCCTCAGTTGATTATGAAAGTTTTGTAAAATTCTTAATTTGAAAAATCCTATCGGGAATCGTTCGAGTATACTTCTTTTTGCTACTCTACTGCAGACCTTTTGCAGGAATGCAGAAGAAAGCAGAAGTCACTTTTTTCGGCTCTTTGGTAATGATGCAGGAAAAATGTGGCGTGAGGGTGTGATTTCCTTCTCGAAACTGGTGCAGTCGTGCGAAATCGTTCCAAGTGGATACGCCTTCGAAGACACTAGCTACAGTCGTAGATTAAAGGGACACTGAAGTGAAAAATCATTTTTCTGCATCAGTAAATTACCATTCTACAACAACAAAAACACCACTCTTGCAACGATAAGACATTCGTTAAGCCAGAAAAAGCGCAAGAACGCAATACGGGTGGCGACGCCTACTTAAGTTCTCGCACCTGGGGGCTGTGACATCTTGAATTTTGATGGCATCTTCTAGGGCCTACTAATTATGTATAGCGGTACAGATTGACTACGCTGTGTTCTAAAGGAACCAAATATTAAACATGGCAAGTTTCGGGAACCTTTATTCAGCCAACGCGGCCCAAATGCGAAAAGATACTTTGGTATCCCCGACGTCACCCAGACCTACCGGCGCTGGGGTTCTGGCGCGAAATTTAAATACTGATATTTTGACCTTCATTTTCTCATCTAATAATCAAAAAATCTTTTTTTTTTTAAATTAGTGCCTGCAGGGTTCTCAAACAATGCGTCATCAGTCTAAACTGATTTATTGTTTCGCTTTAGTGTCCCTTTAAGATATGTGCTGTATATGAATTAATTCGAATGCTTATCAGCGTAATTACGTTAACTATTTCATTAAGCATTTAACTTTTTTCTGGAAGTAATGTCCGCCTGATCGAGTAATTTAAACAAAGGGCCACATTTGTGCTATTTACCACAGGCGATATAAAAAAAAAAATTCGTGCAGCTAAGAAATGAACACCGTGTGTACTACTTTCTGTTATGCAGCAGCCAGAGCGTAACACTCTCTTTGTAAACCCTAAAAATTACTCTCGTAGGTGATGTTTTCCAATGATTTAGTTAATATTAAGAAAATATGTTAGTTGACATTTCAGCGTTTCTGCTCCATGATACGTTGTTATACGTGGTGTTCGAGAGACACGCCTAAGTCATAATTAGTTTCGGATGTTATTTTAGTTTTAACATAATATTTACTGTAGTATTAGCTGCGTTATATGATTCTGTTGCATAACGATAGGCCATTAGTGGATTTATATTCCTTGTACATAGGGAACTGAAATATGTGGCCGTGCTTCAGAATACGGTATGTTGGCAGCATCACTTCTTGCCATCCTTTGAAGGATAAATAAGTAAGAAGTTATTTGAGCTTTGTACTACTCGTAAGAGCCAAGACTAACGAACAGTAGCGCAAATTCCATTGTTGAAAACAAGTAAAACACATTTTCTTTCGGAAACTTCTGTCCGTGACCTTTTTTTGTGGGGTGTCCTCTTTTGTATTTCACAGTTGGCGCTGGAACAACATTGCATGATGTGTCCGTCATCTGTAAGACTTGCAATAAATTACTGACAAATTATGCGCAACTTCAAAGCGGCAATATTGAGCTTTTTTTTCAGAATAAGCAGATATTCACGATGACAAACATCCTTGTTGAAATTTTAAGTTTGGAACAAGAAACGTCACGCGGAGATGCTGCATGCATGCATTCGTTTCGCAACGATGTTCGATGGTAGTAACGCCAAGATATTGATGTATTTCACGCAGAATGAACCTCTTCTAGCACTTGTATCACCTACATTGGTAGGCCGCACGATCAGCCTCCGTGGTAGCTCAGCGGATATATGTGCCGTTGCAGGTGGACCCTGGCCGCGGCATCCGCATTCGATGGGTGTAAATACGAGTACGTTCCCGTACTTAGATTTTCGGGCACGTTAAAGAAACCCAGGTGGTCAGAATCAATGTAGAGTCCCCCACTATACGCTGCGTTTCAGGATCAGTCGGTTTCTGGTTTTGGCACGTAAAACTTCGGAATCTTTTTTTTTTATACATGCTGCGCCATACGGAATGACTGCGTGCACGCTTTCGCTCGTGTCTCTGTTCGCATGTCGTCATCGATATCGCCTGCCCCTCTTGTCACCGGGTTTTCATATATCGTGATACTTGCATGACCTTATTGTCTTGACTACAAGACACACGCGCCTGTCAGCGTGAATACATGGCTGCGGCTCACAGTGACGTTGACGCGTCACGTGTGCCGTCGAAGGGGATGCGCCAACGTGAGGAACAACTGCGCCACTCGTGGCTCCAATGTTTATGGCAGTCCTTGGCCTTCGGATATGGGGCCATCTGTGGAATGCCTTTTGTGTGTGTTCTCAGCGCGCTCCACAAAAAGAAGCTGGCTAGGTCATCCACAAGATTAGCTACATTAAAAAGAATAGCGAGAGTGCAAGAAACAGGCTTTGTAAGTGCAAAACAATCCTTGCCTATAATGCACTGCTACAACAACCGAAGTGTACTCCTGGTCATGCGGTGCATACGGATTATGTTACACCGCAGTGGAACAGAAACACTGACGGATTTTGGCGATGTGGAGTGTGTGGGGTTCAGGAACAACTGAGCGCACTTGTACCGCCTTTGGACATCATTAGTGGCCACCAAAGCAGGTTAATTTGCATGCCTCCTCTTATTACCCTGCGTCATTAATTATTCTAATATATATCTTTGCACGGCCGCAGTATCCCAGCAAAGCTCCATGGCGATTAGAGCTATGGGTATTCCATGATTACTGTTTTACATGTAGGGTGAACTGAGCGAGTTAGTACGTGTTGACGTGTAATTTTTCCACTGCAAGGGTTACACTCGGACGGAAGACCACACGACACGAGCGTGGAGTGTCGACGGAAGGTTTACCTTGGAGGAAAG
The DNA here is from genome assembly GCF_038994185.2 of Dermacentor albipictus. Classification (NCBI taxonomy): domain Eukaryota; kingdom Metazoa; phylum Arthropoda; class Arachnida; order Ixodida; family Ixodidae; genus Dermacentor; species Dermacentor albipictus. The sequence continues at coordinate 6,715,954 of NC_091822.1, read as the reverse complement.
GTTGCACAAAAACCACAACGCCTCTGAATGCTCACTTGTATTGCGCACCAGTTCTTTCGGATGGATGGCGTAGCCTTCGGTGCGAAAAGCAAAAGCACGATACACCGTATTTGAAAGAAAGGAAAAGCGTGGACTGATTGCAGTTACCCTTGTCACCTAGGGAGGACACATCTTTTGAATGCAATATTAATGAAGGCTAGCTCAGACGTCCTGTTCTTTGTGTGGTATGCTTCGCTGATTTTCTCTGGTCAGTGTTGCCGTGCGTGAACAAAACTGACGCACAATATAAATCCGGCGCGAAGCCGCAGTGGCGCCATTCTTATATTCGCACTACAATTTCTGCAACCTTCTGCGTTGAACGCGTCATTCCCAAAATTTGCCCAAAATATTGTAACTTGTTGAGAGTTATCACCATCATCATCATCACCATCATCATCATCATCATCATCATCATCATCATAATCATCAGCCGGGTTATGCCCACTGCAGGGTAAAGGCCCCTCCCATACATCTCCAACTACCCCGGTCATGTACTAATTGTGGCTATGTTGTCCCTGCAAACTTCTTAATCTCATCCGCCCACCTAACTTTCTGCCGCCCTCTGCTGCGCTTCCCTTCCCTTGGTATCCAATCCGTAACTCTTAATGACCATCGCTTATCTTCCCTCCTCATTACATGTCCTGCAAATGCCCATTTCTTTTTCTTGATTTCAATTAAGATGTCATTAACTCGAGTTTGTTCCCTCACCCAATCTGCTCTTTTCTTATCCCTTAACGTTACACCCCTCATTCTTCTTTCCATAGCTCGTTGCGTCGTCCTCAATTTAAGTAGAACCCTTTTCGTAAGCCTCCAGGTTTCTGCCCCGTACGTGAGTACTGGTAAGACACAGCTGTTATACACTTTTCTCTTGAGGGATAATGGCAACCTGCTGTTCATGATCTGAGAATGCCTGCCAAACGCGCCCCAGCCCATTCTTATTCTTCTGATTATTTCCGTCTCATGATCCGGATCCGCCGTCACTACCTGCCCTAAGTATATGCATTCCCTTACCTCTTCCACTGCCTCACTACCTATCGTAAACTGCTATTCTCTTCCGAGACTGTTGAACACTACGTCTTACATTACATTACATTGTCGAGAGTATTCTACTTTATGCATTTTATAAAAGCTTCACCACCATCCATCTTTCCTTGCAGAAGCTTTCTGAACTTCCTCGTTGCTGTTGGCAATTTGAGTGGCCTATGTGAACGCCTCTGACTCGCTCAGGCGTGCGTGCGCGAGCTCACTGCGGCTTTGTTCCCCCTCCCTCTCTCTGTCTTTCCCTTTTTCATCTCCGCCAGAGTAGGGCGGCCAACTGGAGGCATTTGTGGTTAGCGTCTCTGCCTTCTTTCTTTCCTCCTCCCCCTCGCTGTACTGGCCCGTGCTTTTATGATTTCGGCGGCATGTCACGCAGGGCCTACCGTTACCCTTTGAAGTTGTACCTCGTTCGATCCATTAGTTCTCCGGCACTGAGTGGGGAAGTTGGCTACCATTTTTCTCTAAACACCTATAGCTGATTCTAGTCATTTTAGCGGGCGTCGCGGTAAACCTTTTGGAAGCATTGTCCATATTTGGTGAAGGTGATATTCGAGTGAGAGCGACGGCAGACGACATTTCTCGCGCTGCAGTTCGATTGCGTACAATTTGTGAAGCGCCTGCGTAAATCCGCTCAGCAAAAGGATATAAATGGGCTGTTTTCGGAGTGCATCTTCGCTGACCCACTTGTGCTTGCGTTGACTGAGCTTTGGTTATTGAATTGACATTAGCATTTGCCATAATCTGCTAGCCGTTTGTTCTCTTGCGTTGTTTTCGGGGTGGCTTAGACTGTCATTATTCTTCTTTTCGTGAAAAGCGATGTCACTCTCGTGTTCCGTATTCACCCAGGCGCACCTGCAGATTTCCGGCTTCAGTTACAAATTTGGCAGACAATTATTTGACCGGTAGTCAGAAAGCTACATAGTTAGGCAAGAGGATGCTTAATCCCTTCTTTCGCGAACGGCTCTTCTCGAGTTCGGCCGAGTGTGGATTATCCCGACACTCCAGTAAAGGGGTAAGCATACTCCGATAATGCTCTTAACTCCTATGCCGTGGTGTTACTTAAAGGGACACTAACGCGAAACAATAAATCAGTTTAGTCTAATGGAGCACTGTTTGAGAACCCTTCAGGCAGTCATTTCAAAAACTTCGTTTGATTATTCGATGAGAAAATGAAGGCCCAAGTATCAGTATTTGAATTTCGCGCCGAAACCCCAGCGCCGGTACGTCAGCGTGACGTCAGGGATTCCAAAGTATGTTTTCGCATTTGGGCCGCGTTGGCTGAATAAAGGTTCCCGAAACTTGCCATGTTTATATTTGGTTCCTTTAGAACACAATGTAATCAATCTGTACCGCTATATATAATTAGTGGGCCCTAGAAGGTGCCATCAAAATGCAAGACGTCACAGCCCCCAGGTGCGGGAGCTTAAGTAGGCGTCGCCAGCCGTATTTCGTTCTTGCGCTTTTTCTGGCTTACCAAACGTCTTGTAAGAGAGGCGTTTTTGGTGTTGTAGAACGGTAATTTACTGATGCAGAAGAAATCATTTTTCACTTTAGTGTCCCTTTAAGAAATGCCCCTTAAAAGGAAGCTGAAGAATCTGTCGAATTCAATAAGACGCTCCTATATGGATGCGGGAACCTTATAAACCACGCAGGTAAAATTTGTAGGGGGGGGGGGGGATTTTTCACTTAGGAGCGACGCAATCGTCGGTTAAAATTAAGCGGTAGCTCCGCCCTCGTCGAGCGCCGCGCGCTGCTGCTGACGGTGACGACGCGAGCGGAGACCAGAAACCGCGGCGTAGTGACGTCAGCACTGGTGTTCCGTTCCTTCGCAGTCTCCGCGACCGTGCCTGATCGTGCTTATTTCTGCGCGCGTGCCGTACGAATTTGCTTCGCTCGACCCTACATTTCTTTGTTTGTGTGTATATAGGAGTGGTAGTTGACGTGCGCAGCATCAATTGAACTTGTATGCCGATCATGCCGGCGTTCTGTGCAGCGTACGCTTGCACGAACACTTGCCGTCGCGACGATGTTCCGATGTTCCATTAGTTCCTGAAGACAAGACGCTTTCAGCTAAATGGGAGGCTGCTGGGAAGCGAAACAACTTCAAGCGCTCAAGAAAAACAGTGTTGTGCTCTAACCACTTGAGTGACAATTACTACCGGAGTTTATCAATAATGCGTGCTTTGGGCTCTCCTTCGTGTTAGCACGCTGAACGGAAGATGCATGGTTATCTCCCACCCTTGACGCAGGTTTCATCGCCAAGCGCCGCGAATTTTCTATTCGCACATGTGTTGCGAAACAGCCTGCATGCAGCTACCATAACGCAGTCCAAGCGTAAAGTTTGCATGTCTTGGAAAGCCTGCTCACACCAAGACGCTGCGCTCCCCCTTCTCTCGCACACATAGAGAAACCGACCATCTCACGTAGCCGACAGAATTCACCGGTTACGAGTAGCGTGCGGATGGCGCGCTGATGAAGGTTCTATACTACACGTGCTACAACAGCCGGTAAACGTTTCCCACGTTTAAACCGTCTGTGTAGATTGCCGACAGCTTTGGGGCAGCGCACAGATGCCGAAGATCGTATCATCGCTTACGTTCTTCGAGGAGGCATGCAGTAACATAACACTACTGTTTTTTGCCTGGAAACGTACTCACTGGAATGCTAATGCAGCTTAGCAAAAAAAGCATACTAGCCAAAGAACATTTCCAACACAAGGAGATGCTAACACTTCGCCTTCCTTCGCGTGGAAAGCAGTGCTTGCACGATCATTTTTTGCTTCTTGGAGAGGCCGGCTCTCCGCAATCGGCTCGTACATGTAGGGAGTAAAGTATAAAGCCCTTACAAGTGATCTTGGACGCATCAGCGACAGCGCGACAAGCGAGGCGATGGCTGTCGCGTTCACTCGTCGCCTGCAAGCCGAACTGCACGCGAGCGACGGCTTTGAGCGAAGACTTCCCGGTATGAGGGCAGCAATATACGCGCCGAAACTAGCGTGACGCATGCTTTATCAATGTAAGCTGATGTATTTTACTGAAAAAGGAGCATAAAATATTTCTGAAGGTCTTGCACTAGGTTCTTATTCTTGCACGTGTAAAATTCAATAGTTTGCTTGTTCCGTGCGACAAACAGTGGCATTTGAGTTATGTACATCTATTTCCGGCTTCGCACTAATGGCTAGTTGCTCATAGCACTTCCGGGCGACGAGCGACGAGTTCTAAATTTCTAGAAACGAGCGATCGAGCGACAACACCGAGCGATCTGTTCAATCGACCGGCCGTTTTGTCGCTCGAAGCCGTCGCCCGTCACCGTCGCGTGCAAGATTGCTCTCGTGGAGTTTGGGCTTAACGCCAAACACCTCAGAGAAATGCAAGGTCTCGAAATTTTCCATGACGGTCTCAGCAAAACAGCACCAAACTACCTTGCACCGTGCTTCGTGTGTAGCGCCAGCAGTCGGTCCGGACGAACACCGTTGTTGACGTTACGAGGCGCCCGACCAATCACAGGCGGAAACGAAGCGCGCGGGCTGGGCGTGTCTGCTGCTGCACTTGTAGACAAAATAAAATTTGTTTGCGCTTTCTTTCGCCCAATTTCGATGCGATATTCGAATTCAGAGGGTTTAAAACCACGACGTTCTCACTCATTTTTTTCTGGAAACGCTTTCAGCTTCCCTTTAAGAAACGGCCCACGCCAGTGCATTATAATAGGTCCTTAGAACACCTTGTTGCAATGTTTTCCCTTATATGTGGCCGTGGAGGTGTCATTCAAACGCAGTGACCATTTCAATCAACGGGCGGTGCTGCCATTCCCTATCTTGAGTCCAGGTGTAGTTTTGAGATGAGCAGTGTTCTAGAAGATGAGGCTTAGATTCGTGCTCTTGGTTATTTTTGACTATTTAACGTGCACAAATGTCTGCGTATGCGGGCACGTCGGCAGGTGATTACCAAATTAAATTTCGCGCACTGCTACCTTGACACAAATGATCGTCGACACAGCGAAGCCGAGCTTGCTAGTCGATTGCTTCGACATTGTTACGTCGACTACAATGCGGCTGTATTCCAACAGCTTGACGGTCAGATCTAACCGGCAGTACACCTGGGCGCACACCACACGACTTTGGGCCACGGCCAAGTGCCTCCGCGGTCAAAGCTGGGTGCTGGCCACCTTTTCCGGCCCACTTTTGTGGCATCAACTGATCGTATCGCGCGATCTTTGGCAGCGCCAAGCCTCGTGGAATCGCGCCACATTCCGCACCCTCGAGGCGGGCACGCCACATTCTGTGGCTCTACAGGAATGCGCCGTCGCAGAGAATCCCACGGATATCAAGTGCGAAGCATAGAAAACCTGCTTCATTGAGGGTTTCTTTCGAACCACATGTGTATAGGAGTAGTTATTGAGCTCTTCGTGCACTAGACACAGCAACAGGGGCAGGCTGTCGTCGTAGCTTGTGCCCTGAGCGTGTGATGTATATTTAAGGGTGGTCATCGCGTGACGAATTTTCCCTATCTCAGTTAATGCCCCAACCTCAGTTAATGCTTTACCACCCGCCCGTGTCTTTTTATGCCAAAGTATTTACACTCGTTAAATGTCGTCACGAAACATCGACGGTGATGTGGCGCAAACACTATAAAAAAGTGAGAATTAAAAGCTTGATTCTTTATTGAGTCGTCACGTCACGGCTCGGGTCGCCCTCTCCTGGGCGACCCGAGCCTCTCTGCTCGTACAACGAAATCTGCAAATACAATTATCTGTCAAGAAGAGTCCTACCTTCGCCGCACTCCTCGCTGTGCAGGGCCCAGGCAGTCACTCTCAGACTTCTGCAAACAAGCACTTACCCGAGCCCCGCGGCGCTGCACACAATGTACCCCGAACGGTTCCCAAGCCCGGACTGCCCTCTGTGTGGTGATTATGCGGACTTCGAACATGTCCTGTGGGGCTGCGCCTCTGCCGGTCCCCCTTTCACTCACGAGGAAATGATGAAGCTAATTAGGGCCCAGGATACGACCTCTCAAATCCTGGCAGTCCAGAGGGCTCGCGACAGGGCCGTCATGTTCAACCTGATGGTCCCCGAGTGGGCCTAGCCAGGTGGCGTGGAGTTTACTTACGTCTATAGTGGACAAAATAAAGTTGTTTCACTCACTCACTCACTCACTCACTCACTTAAACAATACGAATAGCGGCGAATACAATCTGCGGTTGTAGAATCGAAAATAACGTTACTCAATTCTGGTTACAAGACATCCGTGAAATTTTACGTGTCTACAATCTGATAATAATGGACCCGCCTCTCCACTGAAGTTCCTACAACGGCCACGTTGTTTCCGATGTAGCATGCGCGCGTTTTGCCGAACGGTCTTTGGTGTAAGCGATAATTTGTCTGTCGCGGTCGAGGAGACGAACGATGTGGTGTGGCAGTATTCTGCGCAGTATGGTTGTCTGCATATGCCATCCTTAAAGGGGCACTAAAGGAAAATATTGAATGAATTCTGTTGTTTTTACGTACCAAAACCACGATTTGATTATGGGGCACGCCGTAGCGGCTGACTCCTGATTAATTTCAGCCATCGTGGGCTCCTCAGCGTGCTCCCAATGCACCAGACGGGCCTTTTTGCATTTTGTCCCCATCGAAATCCGGCCGCCGCGGCTGGGATCTGACCTCGCTACCTACCCGCCGTGGTTGCTCATTGGCTATGGTGTTGGGCTGCTGTTGGGCATGAGGGCGCGGGATCGAATCCCGGCCACGGCGGCCGCATTTCGATGGGGGCGAAATGCGAAAACACCCGTGTACTTAGATTTAGGTGCACGTTAAAGAACCCCAGGTGGTCAAAAATTTCCGGGGTCTTCCACTGTGGCGTGCCTCATAATCAGAAAGTGGTTTTGGCACGTAAAACCCCACAATTATTATTACCTCGCTACCTCGGGCTTATTAACAGCGCAACACCATAGGCGCTAAGCCACCGCGGTGCATAAAAGAAAATATTATGCTGCTCACTTGCTAAGAAATTACCTCCCACTATCGGAAAGGCAGAACCAAATTCCCGTTCCCACACGCCAAACTCGAACGCGCCCAGGCGGCCGCGTTTTGAATGCTACAAAATGATCTGGCTGTTGTATAAGCATAAGCTACTCAGCCTAATAAATAAGCACGTACCCCTCGTGTGTATTCGTGGTGTCATGGGAAAGCCTTGGTACACAAACCAACTAAAAAAACTAGCACAGAAGAAAAAGCGCCTTTTCAGAGTGGCAAAAAAATGTGGTTCCGCCCCTAAATGGAAGAAGTATTTCACCTGCCTACGCGAGTACAACAGCCTTCTGAAGCTTTCTAAGAAAAAATTTTATCACCAGGATCTTCTCAATATTATCCGTGTAAACCCGAAAAAATTTTGGAAAATACTCGCACCAAGTAGAAATCAGTCGCATAACATTATCATAACTACTCCTAATGGGTCCCATGTTCCAGTTGAAAAGCGCTCTGACGTCTTCAATTCATACTTCTCTTCCGTCTTCACTTGTGAATCTTCCACCAACATTCCTGTTTTACCAAGATTTTGCGGCACTGAAATGCCACCCATTGATGTAACTGCTGAAGGAATCGCAAGCCTAATCAATAAACTTAACATATCTAGCTCTCCCGGACCTGACAACATACCGGTGAAGATACTAAAAGGCACTAACGTCATTTCTAGCCAGATATTACAAATAATTTTTACCCAGTCTATAAGCGAGGGTACTATTCCCAAAGACTGGAAACTAAGCAAAGTAACCCCCGTTTTTAAATCTGGTAAGCGCTCCGATCCATCCAACTATCGCCCGATATCACTTACATGTATTGCCTCTAAACTGTTAGAACACGTCATTTATTCCCAAATAGCTTCCCACCTCGACAGAAATTCTTTTTTCTTTAGCAAACAACATGGCTTTCGTCCAGGCTTATCATGCGAAACACAACTTTTTGAATTCACCACAGATCTCCACCTAAACTTAGGTTCTTCATTTCAGATTGACGTAATTTACTTAGATTTTTCAAAGGCTTTCGATCGCGTCCCTCATCACCGACTAGTGTCCAAACTTTCATGCCTTCACCTCGACCCACTAATCCTATCATGGATCATTTGCTTCCTGACAGATCGCCTCCAGTTCACCTGTGTTGGCGGTCGCTGTTCAGATACTACCAAAGTAATATCCTGTGTACCACAGGGATCCGTCCTCGGCCCACTCCTTTTCCTAATACACATTAACGACCACCCAACAGACATATCATCCACAATACGTCTATTCGCCGATGACTGTGTTATTTACCGTCGTGTCACTGCTAACACTGACCGATCCATTCTGCAAAATGACCTAAATTCTATTGACAAGTGGTGCTCACGCTGGATGATGGAACTAAATGTCTCCAAATGCAAGTTAATGCATGTATCACGGAAATGTTCTACATCCAAACTCTATACTCTTTCGGCTCTGTGAATTTATCCGAGGTCGACAGTTACCGCTACCTTGGCGTTATCATCACTAACAAACTAAATTGGTCGAACCACATCCAACAAATAACAGCCGATGCTTCAAGATCCCTTAACTATATTAAAAGATCCCTATCCTTGTCTCCTCTCTCGATTCGTAAACTAGCATATGAAATTTTCACCCGTACCAAATTAGAATACGCGTCTACAATTTGGAATCCACATCAAAAGTACTTGACTGACACTTTAGAAGCGACTCAAAATCGTGCCTCCCGCTTTATCTTATCGAATTATGACAACACTATCAGCGTTACTAACTTAAAGTTATCCATTGGTCTACCCCTTTTAGCGTCGAGACGCATAATTTCGCAACTCTGCCTATTCCATAAATTGTACTATAACTTTCCTGACCTTCGTTCCACTCTTTTATTTCCACCCATTCGTTCATCACATCGTCTATTCAATTCTTTATGTATCCAACGCCTTCATGGTTCTACAAACGCTTTTAACAAATCCTTCCTTCCCTCTGCAATAGAACAATGGAACTCGCTCCCGGAATCCATTGTTGTAGAGCGAAACCCTTCGAAATTTCGAGAGTTACTAACCACCCATATTTGCAGCTAATTATGCAAAAACCTGTTCTTTTTAGTGTCTTTTCAGTTGTTGCCTTTTTTGCTTTGTACATGACTATTCATTCGATGTTTGTATTATTGTTTTGCCTCCCCCTTATGTAATACCCCACATGGGGCCCTTAAGGGAATAATAAGTGATGATGTTGATGAACGGACTCGTATCCATCACGAGGCCTACTAAGCCGCTACAACTAAGAAATCCCGGTAAATTGCCCAGACTGCCCATAATTTTATTGCACACTCTCGCACATGCTATGGCAATGTACCGCATTACGAAAGGGCCCTCTCTCCAATGAGCCCGAATGGGAAGAAGCCCTCAAAAGCCCGGACCTCAAACTCCAACTCAAGGCCGTCCAGAGGGCCCAAGAACTGGCGGAAAGCCACCACGTCCCCGTCCCGACTTGGGCGTCGCCTGCGGTTTCGGCCGGAGGAGTTCCCCGCGTGGGATCTCCAACGGCTTGAAACTCCTCAGGACTTCAATAATGTTATTGGCTGACTGACTGACTGAGTTGCATCGGCATATTATTCGTGCATTAGCGCGAATAATATGTCCAGCGTCCGTCCGTGTCTAACACCTTTTCCTTGTGTGCGCGTCCTTTGTGTTTCGCTGGTGCCCCCCTTTTTCAAGTTCATATTATTCGTGTTGAAGTCTACCCTTGCTTTCTATGCGCCAGTGTGACACTGTGCAGCTGATTAGGAAATTGCCACCGCAGATCCTGCTTCTGCATTATGATTCACAGTCGCTCATGCCGAAACGGACCAGTTGACGTATTCCCCACGTGACCGTCCTCTCTGCTGTTCTCTGTGAATAAGCCAGGGGGGGGGGGGGTGTATTCTGTAAGAGCCCACCTAGCGGACTGTCCACTTTGGCCGCTGCTGATTGGATACTGCTGTACGAGAGAGGAGGAGATGAGTGGCTCTAGCCAATCAGCAGCGGTCGAAATGGATAGTCCACTAGGTGGAATCTTACAGAATACCTCCCCAGGGCTCAAATTGAATCAGATATCATAGTTCAAAACTAGCGGCGCTACTGCGATTTTCTATTTTCGCCATATTTGTCATTTACAGGAGTTGCGTTCTCGCTACGCATGAAGAATTTGTTATCACACAAGCTCAATCTTTCCATCAAGTTCGGCTTCGTAGATCCCTTTGTAGTGTTCATTCAGTGTCCCTTTAAGGACCAAGGACGTCGGTAACTTCCATCTATAGATGATCCCATACATAGGCGTAGGAATATATCAATAACGAGGCTACAGTATGCGAAATATAGACGGACTTCTATCTAGAAAGTGTTGGTGAGGAAGGTGCCTCCTTATAATACACTGTATTACGCTATATTGCTATACCATTTGTTTAGGCTTGTAGCGCAGCTCAGAAAGAGCAAAAACGGAAGGAGGTAAGGGTAATGAAAGGGAACGGAAAACAGAGTGAGCCCTTTCATTACCCTTACCTCATTCCTTTTTTGCTCTTTCGGAGCTGCGCTACAAGCCTAACAAAGTCAGGACATACCAACTCGCCCAAACTGCCACGCTGTTGCTATATCAAAGGATTCACTGATGCAGTTAATCATTCTTCCTAATATGACTTTATAAATTCGCGTGCAGTAGTGTTATTGCTTTTTCCTAGAATCTTACTGTCCCGAAACTGCGATTCACATGAACGAGCGGTCGCAGCCCGCTGGGAAGTGTCCCTGTTCATTTTAACGTGATAGCGTTAAGGGCCCCGTGTCGCAAAATATCATGTGTCGGCGTACGGCGTCAGCGTCCTGCAAGCGAAAATTACCCTATATATTTGGCTATGTGTATATACTACGCCTTGCTACATGAAATGCGATATATGGGGGGCCCCACCATTCGATCACCAAAGTTGCTCATACCTTGTCTTACATTCTTGACAAAGTTATTCCTCGGAATATTGAGAATGACAGCCCAGTAAGAAATGTCATGAAGCAAAACACTGACAGCCCATGCCTTCTATGTTACATCCTCTCAGACTGCAATATTAAAAGTGCGATGCAATAGTAAAACCTGAAAATAATTAATTCTTTTGGCGCGGCTGTGCACAATCTCCGGGATCCGGCCCACGCAACAGGCCGCGCTTCTACCAAAACGCTCGCCTTCGTGCATAGCGTTTTGCGCCAGCGTTTGCCGGTCAACGTTACCGTATACATAAGTTGCAGTTGTCGGGAAGCGTGAGAAGCAGTCAGTGATCTTTGAATGCCATAGCGGTCCACTCTTAAAGGCAAGGCTCAGAAAAATATTCCGTATAGTCTATGGAAACCGCGCCAGCTTTGTCGTTGTCGTGAAACCACAGCTTCTTAGGCGTTGACAAGTGCCCGTATTTCTCGGAAGACTACGCGGAGAGGGGCACAGAGCGGAGCCGAGAGGATGCTTTGGCTCTTTGAAGAGAAGCGATGCAGGTGAGGCTACATTTAAATCAACTATAGTCGGCTTGCATGCATGCGTGCGTGCGTGTGTGTGCGTGCATGTGTGTGTGTTGGAGAGCCTATTTTACATCATAGCTTTACGTGTTGCTGCCAAACACAATTTAGGTTTTAAAGAACATAGTTCGATGTTTAGGGAACTTGCCGGAGGTTGACTGTTTGTAGTCGAGCACGCATCCCTAAGAGCATTGTAAAGGAACTGAAATCTGGACAAGATGGTGTAATCTTCATATCAGAACCCCAACAGACAAGAGAAGTTGAGAAGCGCACAAGTCTTTCTGCGTTTCGCCTTTTCTGTGTATCCTGTTTGTTTGCACTTCGTTCTGTAGACAAGCATTTGTTTACCATGCGCCGAGAAAAGCTTCTGTTTCTCCTATGCTCCTGTCGTGGGATCCTTTGCTATAACGTCATTGTCAGAGTGCAGACGAGCTGATACCGATGCTTTCTGGAATCCAATAGAGTAACAGCGAAGCTTCGTGCTTCCTGGTGAGGATATCTCGTTCCGCTGCACACTGTTCAGCACGTGTGGTTCGAGCGGTTGCGGTTATAGGCTCGTGCAGCCTCACACTAGCTTAAGGGAATCCGGGAGCACGAAGGCGAAACAAACACGGCGAATGTCGATAAATCGGGACGACGACCTTGGATGGGCTGTGTCCGGCGTCAGTCGAAACTGGGCTTTATTTGATCCATGTATTCACTGACGTTGCGCCCCGATGGCTTTTGTAAACGCGATAACGCCGTACTTTTTTGTTTTGAGCGCAACTCGCCCCTTCCTGCAGCGTCGCCGAGCGAATGAGCACAGCAGCGAAAGGTGAAAGAGAAACGCGAGCCACGAACGGCGGCGGCCAATGAGAGCGGCCCCTGCAGTGACGTGCACGCGAGACACTGGCATCGTGCGGGCTTCCACCAGTTGCTCGATGCGTTCTCGTATCGCGAGCCGCAGCCGTTTCATGCTACCGTCTGCTTGTGTCAGCTCTCGCTCGCGCTTGTTTAGTTTGCTTGATTTGGTCTGGTTCGCGTTTGTTTAGATTGTCGTGTGGTTTGCTATTGTTTTGTAATCTGATTGTATGCGCGACGTGAATTATGTAGTAGTTTCTGAAAGCCAAGCGGCACCAGTGATTACACTGGAACCTTCGATGAGTCATGTATAAAAGCATACGCCCTTGACGCAAAGATCCGATTTTCGACGATTGGTGACTCTGTTACTTATCTCTCTGATATTCTTTGCTTCAAGATATCGTGAAACTAAAACACACATAGACCTGCCCTCAAATTTCCCATGAGGGAGTAGCGTAATCGTCGGTGAATTTCGTTTCTTCACGGTAACATCTAGTAGGTTTCGTGAATATGCTCGTGATATGGCCGGAACATTTCATCCGACGTTCCCAGCCTCGACGGGGCTAATTTATGCATGCCCTGACGAGCGAGGGCTGCTGTGCCCGTGGCGTGCCTAGTCGCCCTCCTGGCCTCGCTGCTGGCCGTCAGTGCGGCTGTGCTCGGAGGGCGTGACGACTGCCGACCGCGCCATGGCCCCCGATGGGCACGCGTCTCGACACACGGAGGCTGCGCGTAAATTCACGACGGGTGTTCTTGGCCATTTGAAAGGTTCTAACTGCAGCTGCTAGATCGTTTCATCAAACGGCTTCGCCTTTGTCACTGGCATCATTCTCATTCCCAGTTTTATACAAATGAGGGAGGAATTTTTCTTCGATGACTTGTTTCTTATGATCCCCCCCCCCCCACTCGTTGCACATGCACCAACCCACTGGAACCCTCTCCAGATTTACCTAATTAGCTCCATGGGGGAAATTCAGACTCGCGTGGCCAGTGTTGTGACATCTGCATATGATGAGCAGATGAGCATAAACCGCTTAAAAGGGACCCTCAAATTGTTACGCATTCACGCCGCCATGAGACCGCCTACGTTCTTTCCCATGACGTACGCTTAAATTTAACGGAATCACTTGTTGTTTAGAAAAGATTAGAAAAGAGAAGGCTAGACACAGCCGCCGACCACAACCGAGTGTTTACTGAAACACAGAATGTACTTGTAACTAAAACAGACGCATTGCTGCACGCAATTCTAGCCATTACTTCCTGTGCGTGATTATAATTAATAAAACATTATTAACATCACGTAAATACCTATGCGGCTCAATTTAGTTTCAAGCAGAAGTACGGAGACACGGCTGGCGCACAAGTTACCTGCTCGTTGGATATGAAGATCCTCACCACGCGAAATTACTTGCATTTGCGACGAGGCCTGTGCATTCATTGGCACTCTTTACAAATGCAAGGCAAGATTGCCGCCGGCAAAGGACTTGTAACTCTTACTGTGCTCTCTTGCCACTAGTGTTACGGTAGCTACTTGCTTCGCCGGTGCAGTACTTGCCGCACGCGGCGTAACGCAGCGCACAATACAATCTACTTCAGGCGCACACGCTTTATCGTGTCTTGTGAATGTCACGTTTGCTGATTCTTTCCACGTCACGCTGTAGCTCAGTGACCGTGGCATTGCGCTACTGATCAGAATGTCACAGGTTCGACGCCAGCTGAGGAGCCCACATTCAGACGGAGGTGCTCGTGTAACATCCATTGGGGGCACGTGAGACAAACCGAGGTGGCCACCCCTGAGTCCTCCACCACGGTGATCCCTCATAGCCCACTCTACAGTTTCGAAGCGCTAAACGACACAGTCTGTTTTCTATAATTGCTTTCTCTTCCCTCCCCTTTTGCTTCAGTCACATCAGGCATTCTTTTCCGAGCTTGCTGGCGATCGAAAATGGGAAATCGATGCCGTAAACATAGTGGCCACTATGCTACAGGTGTGATGTGGGCAGTGCAAGGTTAGGCGATTCCTTAAAGTTTTCTTCTCGCCGTGTCGGTCACGTGCGTTGATGCCTTCTATTTTTCCCTTCGCTATGCGAATATTGTTTTTCATGGGAGGTCAATATAACTGGGTCAGGACAACCCGCGTTTTTAACCTCTCCGCCTGGGCTACGAAGTAGTGGTTCGCGGAATGTGAACAAGACTTAGTACACGCTGACGTTGGAGATGACTGGACGTGTAACATAAAAGTGTTTTTTTCTCGTGGTGAGCAGACCAAGGAAACGCGTTCCTGAAGTGAATTATTCGAAACTATTATTATTCGAAAACAAAAGACTGCACTTTTCTTCAGCATAAGTGTAATAAAAAACCAACCACGTCTCTTGAAATACCTGGTATATGAAATCTAGGTAGTCTACCTTCGCTGGACATTCATTTCTATTCGAGACCACTAGACAATTCTCTTTACGCCACCCTGGTGGTGTTACCCAATTCTCCTCCCAAGTTCAGGGTCGACAAAGCTGCTCAATACTGGGACCGCTGGAGATACAGTATATGAAACGTGACGTTTCAGTCAAACCACTTCCGTGTCAAGTTATTGTCGACGAGAAGAAACGGAGTTTAGCCAAGGTTTACCAATTTTTTCCCATACTGTAAGGTATCGGCAGTGAAGGGCGGCGCACAGGTTTCGTGCATCACTGTCGTTCCTTGCGCGTCTGCGCTCGGCTGTCGCCGGGGTCTTGACACGCACCCTCGCTCCGCGCGCATTTTACAAAGTGAACCATTACCTGCTGGCCTAGTTCGCTGCTGTTCTTGGATTCGTTTTACTTTGAGCCGGTGAATCTCTTAAAATTTGAGCTTTCAGCCTAAAGTTATTTAAACCCGTAGCCTCCCCCACCCACTTTGCTGTCACCTTACTTCCTTGTACTTCTACAGGCCATCTCAGATACGCCATTTGTGAGTTCTAGCATGTTTTTGTTGTGTTTACAATTATTTAAATTATGGGGTTTTACGTGCCAGAGCCACATTATGAGGTACGCCGTAGGGGACGACTCCGGAAATTTCGACCACCTGGGATTCTTTAACGTGCACCTACATCTAAGTACACGGGTGTGTTAGCATGTCGCCCCCATGTAAATGCGGCCTCCGTGGCCGGAATTCGATCCCGCGACTTCGTGCACAGCAGCCCAAAACCATAGCCACTGAACAACCATGGTTGCTTTCTTGTATTTCTATCCTCTATTATAAGTTGAACTGTTTTCTCTACCTTTGTATCGTTAAATTTCAGTGCGTTTCTTACTTGCTCATAAAGGTCACGATTGTGTCTTACGGGCATCTTTGTTCTGCCCTATAGAATGCAGCGCAACGGGCTTTTAAAGAATACGGAATAGTGATAGTGATAACGATGGTTATAATGACGATGCAGTGAGGCAATTCACAGAACAGCACCGCTAAAATGAACTTCTGTCCTGTTTGGCAAGCTCATGTTGTTAGCCGGATAGGAAAAGATGCTCTTCAGAACTACTCACCAACGCAAATGCTTTTTTTTTAAATCTCCTCTCGTCCGCGAAGTTGGGTTGCGTCAGTCCTCATCTCCATGCCACAAGTTTAATTGCCGCGGCGCTCAGCTTATTGTGGCTGTGCCCAGTCACGCCTTGCTTGGTTTCTTTCCTTTTTTTTTATTTCCTTGTCTACTTCACCGATTCGCCTTTCGATGGGCTCTGCGCTCTTGTGCAGATAAAACGTGTGGTGACAGTCTGCACGTGTAGCAAGTAAATTTTCATGGCGCCAATGCTAATGTGTTTATAAAATGCCGCACATGCAAAGCTGAAGCGTTCAAGCGGGGGGCGGGGGGGGGGGAGGCTGCAGCAACCTTTCAAATCAGCGATGTCATAATTCATCATTTTTCCTGCATACCTCGGTTTCTAGTCCCACGTCCCAATATTCACCGATGTTTTCTCTTGCTCGAAATTTTGCTATTACTCGCAGAGAGCAATGAGGCCCAGCTTCACTCACGCGCAGTTACCCAGCCCATAGCGTTTGCTTTCCCGCAATAGTTCATCTTTTTTTTTTCTCTCACAGCAGTTCGCATCTCTATTCTGTGTGTCCACAAAAGACATGCTTGCATGAAACTAGATTGCGCAGCTCTATCGCAGAGATTTTGGTCTTCCGCCAACGGCCAAGTGCGCAGCTTAGATTGGAATCCAGAGTGGTTGTACGCAACTGCGGCGTTGATTCAAAGCCAGCCCGTAATAATTTTCGAGGAACTGCAACTCTCACGATGGTACAAAGAGCGTCATTGTACTCAAGAAATGGGACTACTGCCCAAGGTGGTCCTGCTTTGCTTAATGGCTCGGCACGTGGACTGATATTAATAATAAGAATGCGTCCACGTACTTTGTCATACAGTATTCATGTACATACGTATGTGTTCTAATTTAAACATGAAGCAGATTATACCTAGCTGTTTTTGTATTGAACATGTTTTCTGTAGTGCATTATCGCCGCTGATTCAGCGAATTGTGGGTTTATATATGGTTATTTGTCCGATTCTCTTTTATTTCTGCTAGTCTACTGCTTTCTTTTGATTTTGTTGCGCATTTGTTCATTTTCAGAACGCCTTGATGAATTTAATTTTGTGTAAATTATTTAATATAATCTGCTGGTACAAAGCATTGCATATATACCCTCTGCTGTTTTCTGCGCCGAGGAAATGGGATAAGAGCGTTGTCAAGTTGTTACCAGACGACCGGTTTTTGCTTCTGTCGCTGCATTTTCTTTTCATTGTGTAGTAAGATAACTAAAAAGAAAAGAATAAAGGATCTGAAAAATTAAATGAGTAAGTACCGAATAAAAAGTCCCGATAACTTACTATTCGAAGTCTCCGGCTGTCACGTGCTTAGGTTCAGGTGTGCCTAGCTTTCATTGAGAGTAGCCATGTCGACGGTGCCTTTTTTTCTCTCTTTTTTCCCCGTGTGTTGAACGCATCACTCACGTTAAGTCTCGTTGAGTTACGTTTGGATTCCGATTGTATGAATGACCGATTTTTCGATATTGTGGGTACCTTCTCGAAACGTTTCAGTTAGAGGGGAAACGCATTTTTCGCGTATATTTTTTTGGCTCTCTCCTAGCTGGGATAGCCTGTATTAGCGCAGCAGTTATCAACTTTCCGTTTGAATAAAAACGGAAACGTTTGGATAAAAAATGCTCCGTCTTCTTTCGCCCGCTCGTTGCCGACAGCACGAGAATGCAGGTGCGCACGTGCGGAATGACAAAAGCTCGTAAAGTGAGCGAATGCCCTTCGGCGGTTGACGTCGCCGGAACTGTGGCATGCACCGTTCCGGGCCAACTGAAAAGCGCACAGGTGAGCTGAGGATCGCGTATAAACCACGTGCGCGCATTAACGGCGCTGCAGCAGGTCCACAGGACTACACTAGTTCGTAGATGGAGCAACCTCTTCGGCTATGATATCGTGTTCACATTTACCAACGTCGGCCAGCCTTGGTCCATTGAAATATGCCGAGATTGTTTTTATTGCTAACATTTCGCGCCCGTAATGGGCTGCAACTCAATATTTGCTCAAATGACAGGGCATGCATTAGTTTTCGCTTCTTGTACAAAAACGTTCCGGGCTGATGTGATTGGAGGTAAGAAAAGGAGGAGGAGTTGATTTTAATGAAGAGAAAGGAGGAGAGGTCGGCCTGGAGAGCGTGTCTCTAGCCTGCTACTCCTCACTGGGGAATGGGGAAGTGGGAAATACAGGGAAAGGTAGGTGGCGGGTGATTATGTTATGGTACAATGAGATACTACATACACGTTGTCCAATATGCGGATGCGCACTGGAGACGCACTACACTAAGAGTAATCTTGTCCTTACAAAAAGTAATCTTGCCACAAAAAGTTTTTGCGCAAACACATTTCGCACGGACTACGCGTCTCACAGCTTCTAGAGGCGATCGTCTAAACCAGTCTCACTTAAAAAGTTCAAAAGTGCTTTTATGGCACGTTGGGCACAGTCAACACTCCTCCACGCGCCCAAAAGCTTTTCTTCTGAAAAGGGGCGGGAGTCCAAGCTGTCAACAGTAGATTTGAGTTGTCTTCGTTCGGTCGCATATTGAGGGCACACGCAAAGTGCGTGAGCAATTGTCTCGAGAGTGTGACAGACGCTACATTCAGGGTCCCGTGCTTGTCCAATCTTGTGAAGGTATCGGTGGGTGTATGCCACACCCAGCCGTAATCGATGAATGAGTGTTTCCTGTCTTCTCCGCAACCGAAGTGGAAGCCGGAATTATAATCCAGCGTCAAGTCTATATAGGCGCTCTTGTCGATGTTCGGGGTTGTCCCAATGTCGAGCCGTAGAAGTTTTAATGGTGTTATGGAGCAAGGTGTTAATGTCATACCGGGAAAAATGAATTTTTACAATGGTTCCGTCAGTGTGCGCCTTTTTTGCTTCCGCGTCAGCCAGTTCATTTCCAGCTATTCCACAATGGCCAGGAATCCACTGCAGCACGATGGTGTGCCCGGAATGAGACGCCTCAGCAAGCAGAGACATGATGTCATAAAGGAGAGGACTATATGCGGTTCTGTCATTCATATAATTGCTGATGAGTTGCAGTGCTGGTTTTGAATCACAGAACACTGTCCACTTCTCGAGACTGTTGCAGTATGCAGCGAACTGCTTCTCGAATTCCGGTCAACTCAGCCGCTGTAGACGACGTCCTGTGCCCTGTCTTGAACCGTTTTGCGATCCCCATTCCTGGCACCGTGTAGGCAGCCGCGGAAGAGGTCTGTGTCACGGAACCATCTGTAAAAACATGTTCATAATGTCCATACTTGTAAGCAATGTACGATGGCGCGAAATGCTTGAGACCAGCAAGCGGCATTTTCGACTTCTTCGTTATTGAAGGGATTGAGAGTCTCACCGTTGGCTTTGCCATCGTCCAGAGTGGAAGTTTGGGTATGTCATACGGTTCGAAGTCCGACGGCAATAAGTCTTGCTGCGACAACACGGCTTCTGAGTAAGCGGACACAGGCCGTACCCTTGTGATGTTCGCGAGTGGATGATTCCTGTGTCTAGTCAGTAGCCTTAGATACAGTCGCAATGGCTCATGTTGCAGATAAACTCGAGCTGGGCACGCACGTGCCTCTGCAATAGTGCCCCAAGTAGACGCACATCGTGGTAGACCTAGGCAAATTCGCAGTGCGCGAGCCTGAGCACTTTCAAGCGTGCATATAGCAGTTGTACTTAGCCGAGAAAGTACAGACGCACTGTAGCGGAAGTAGCCAACAAAAAGTGCCTGGTAGAGCTGCAGAAGAGATGACTTGGATGGCCCCCATGAATTTCCAGACATATGTCGAATGATCTGAGTAAAGCTGTCCAGCTTTCTTCTTATTCCAGAGGGGTGCTTCGACCAAGATAAGTCACGGTCGATGGTGACTGCGAGAAACTTGATGTGGGTTACTGAAGGTATAATCTTCCCATTAATCATGACGGGGTAGCAGGCCATTGACTTCCGTGTAAATGCCATGGTTACACTTTTTTCCGGTGAGAGCTGCAGTCCGCGACTGTTTAGGTGTGTCGACGTTATTGACACCGCGCGCTGCAGCTTCGTTTGCACTTGCAAGCGCGTTAAGCTCGTGGTCCACATACAGATGTCGTCTGCGTACACAGAGACCGAGACTGTGCGTGCGTGTTCTTTGACCTGTCCAATGAGCACGATATTAAATAAAGTTGGGCTCAATACACCTCCTTGAGGCACTCCACGATAGACGGGCTGGTTCATTGTTTCACCGTCTGGAGTTGTCATGAATATTGTTCTCCCTTGAAGATAGCTGGCTATCCACTGATGCATACGTCCCCCGACGCCACATTCTTCTAGGGCATTTAAAATTGCATCATGTAGAACGTTGTCAAAGGCACCCTTGATATCTAGAAAGACAGCAGCCGTTAATCGACGGCGACGTTTCTGATGTTGAACAGTTGTTACTAGGTCGACGACGCTGTCGATTGACGACCTACCCTTTAGGAAGCCTGTCATTGCGTCTGGATATATATTACGTTTCTCCAAAAACCACTCCAGGCGCATCAAAACCATGCGTTCCATGGTTTTACCTATGCAACTGGCAAGCGCCACAGGTCTGTAGGAAAGCATAGCATGGGGTGTCTTGCCTGGTTTCAATAATGCCACAATTTTGCTTGTCTTCCAATGTGCAGGCACAGTTCCCGAGGACCAAGAGAGATTATATAAAGCCAGGAGCTCTTCAGTCGCTCGAGGGCCTAGATGGCGCAAGGTAGAACAGGTAATACCATCAGGACCAGGCGCACTTGAGTGTCTTGAAGAGGAAATCGCTGCACGTAGCTCTTGCAGCGTGAGTGGGAGGTCGAGACGATCGTCTGTTGTTGGAGGAGCACACCTGAGCACTGAGGCTACCGATGTTGTAGATCCAGAGAGGTGTATGCAGAAATCTTCCGCGATTTCCTTCTCACTGCGCGTCTGGATGATAGCCAAAGCTCGGAAGGGACGTAGCTGTTGTGGAGAAGATGGTAGTGCTCGTACAACATGCCATATTGTGGACAACGGTTTTCTGGGGTCCAGGCTGGTGCAAAAGGACCTCCAACGTTGTCTGTCGAGCTTTTGTAAGTATCTTTGAATTTTCTTTTGCACACGGCGTGACGTCCTCAAGTCGGATATCAATTTAGTTCGCCTGTATTTCCTCTCGGCGCGACGACGAACAGCCCGCAGCTCTTCATATACAACGTCGACGGATGTTCTTGAATTTGATGCTGGGATGATGCATGTTGTTGCGTGCATTGCTGCTGTAATTCGCTCTTCAATCTCTTTCGGTGAAATTATAGAGTTGCAGGATTCTTCTAGCTTGTTCTGAAAGGCATCCCAGTCAGAAGTCAGGTAAGAAAAAATGCACGCTTCCCGTTGGAGGAGAAAGACCTGTGTATGGGCCTAGCCCGGGTAGGCAACATGCGGGGTTTGCGCCGACGGCTGTTGCTGCTCCCTGTTCAACATCCCACGATTTACTGCGAACTTCCGCTGACTTCGTTATTCACGTATAATTTGCGAAGCGCGTTGCTACAATATGCAAGTTTTGCGCCGAGGGGTTTTGAGCTGTGAACTCTCATGTAATCGCGCATCTTTTATGATTTGCTGGGATTAAAGTGCTCAATAGCAGGCTCCAGGACGCTATCTCACATTTCGAAAGCAAGGTATTTGATACGACATTGCCTTTACAAGTTGACGAAAAGGCGTAAAAACTTATCGAGTAGGGTTTTCTACAATCACACGAATGTAGCTCCATCCTTCGCAGTAAGTAGTTAATTGAGATCAGTTGTGTGTATTGAGGTAGTCGTTTTTACGACTTACAAAATGTTTAAGTGGTGCTTGAAAGAAATTTTACAGCAGCTTTCAGCTAACGTCGATCACTAAAATGAAACTCTGGGGTTTTACCGCCAAAACCACGACAATACTTGAGGCGCGCCGTAGTAGGGAACTCCGCATTAATTTTGGCCGCCTGGGGTTTTTTAACGTGCACCCAATGCATGCTACACGGGTGCATTTTTATCAAAATGCGGCCTCCTAGGCCGGGATTCGAACCCGCGCCCTCGTGCATAGCAGCGCAATGCGAAAACCATTGCGCCAACACTATGTAATGTCGATCACCACAAAACAGGAGGAGTTTCGATGACACTAGAGACGCGCGTAAACTACACCGCAGAAAGGACCAGAGTAATGCTGTTAACCTAAAGTTGGCGCACTGTTGTGCTGTCACCAACAGCACGCCGTTTAAGGGCCCCTCACCAGGTCTGGCCATTCTCAGCTGACAAGCGCAGCGCATACAATGCGCGCCAACGATCGTGTTTGCAAAGAATAACGTCTCTTCTCGCGGAAAGGTCTAAAATTTCAATCCCAATGCCGTTTTCTCTTTCCCGCGCGGCAACCTCGTTCCAAGCCGGATGGTGACGTAGTCGTGTCCCTGCGCCTACGTAGTCGTGTCCGCAGTCTGACGTCGCTCGTGGCGACGTCAGACTGCGGACACGACTACGTAGGCGCAAGGGCATGACTACGTCACATACGTCACACGGTGACGTAGTCACGTGTGATTGTAGAAGGCGGGGCCCGTGACGTATGCGTCACGCGATCCTCAAGGTCCGGTATAGGAAAACGCAGGGAAAAAATTTTGCTTGCGGAGGCTAGACGCTATGCAGTGGAGCTCTCCTCCTGAAATAATGGGTTCGCGGCACTGAAATATTTCTGTCTCGACTATTAATGAGCCGATTTCAAAACATTTTGAGGTAACGAGCTCCCGAGAGGACATGTAACAACTTCCACCGTATAGCCAAAATTTGCTATGGGGGCCTGGTGAGCGGTTCTTTAAGATGAAGCTTCAGCTCGGTGGCTTCTATAGAGATACCTAGGAAAAGAGAAATCGTTTTCCCCGGCAGCCACTGCATCAAAGTTGAGGAGGTTTGTTGTATTTAAAAGGAAAAGTTGAAATCTAGTGACAGTTTGAAGTGGATTTTCGATTTAGACCGTCGATCTTTGCTTACAAAAGGTGAGAATTCACATATTTCCAGAAAACGAAACGATGAAGTTCAGAACTCTGTAACCGAACAATAAAAAATATTACAATTCCGTAAATTGCTCTAATAGTACACACAAATCGGACAAGATTGATGTATCGTAAACCGCTCTGCAATATAGCTTTCTTATGGGAGCATGACTTTTACGAAGGCCTTGTAAACACTAACAAATTCACGTAAGCTGTAAATGTATATTTCAACTTTGTCCGCTTTAGATGTTATAAGGGATGCACTTTGAGCAATGGCGGTATCTATTTTTGATACAGAGGTACAACTTTTGTGAACTGCGGCTGCCCTTTATTTTTAAACTGACAATAAAAAATCATTCAATGAGTTCCTACATTGAGGCCCTAAAACAAGTTTCGCTTCCAACAGTCACTAAATTCGCCTTTCTCTTTAAAACGCAACCAATTTTATTAAATGGGCTCAGAGGTCGTCTCATAGAAGCGTTTCTGTGTTTTACGTGTATATTAATGGGTTTCATCGAAGTTGGGCCCGAGCTAAAGCTTCCTCTATACACGAGACGCCCAGTGCTATCTGAAATGAAAATTTAGAGGAATAACCGGAAGCTCTCTTTTCGTCGCTTTTGTGAAGTATGCGTTTCAATTAATGGGTCGACATCAATATAGAATGTTTGATATGATCCACGGCGTTTAACGCCCCAAAGCAGAACTGGGCTTGAGATGCCACAGCGAAGGACTATGGAATAACACAGCTTTTCTTTTTAATTTTTTTTTTCATTTTGCTCGCAACAATATGTGGCTTCCGCGGCCTGCAGCCGAAACCGCGACCTCTTCCATTGGGTACAACTGCTCACTTTCTGTTTTAGACAAGCTGTGTTGAGAAAAAAAAAACATATTCTTCATATAGGTTAACTTAAATGTGCAAAGCAACAGTTATCTGTCAGCATCAAATCTTTCCCGTCAACATCAGCCCATGTTAGGTGTACTGGAGGACGAGCGCCTCTCCCAGAGATGTGCAATCGCCGCTGTCTTCAACCAGCTGACTTTATTATATTCCCTAAAGAGCCCCAATCTCACCAGAACACCTTAGCCTCGATCATTCTCGCCTGCGTTTTTATTCCCTTAGCTCTGATTCTCCTACTTGTTCCAATAAACAGCCAGTGCTTTGCTGTACGTATTCTATCAGCTTCCCGTATCATCTTCTGCTTACAGTAACAGCGTTGAGAGAAGATCATGATGTTGTCTTGACGTATTGATGGAGGAAACAGGAAGGCTTGCAGCAAGAAAGCATCATAGGTGTCTGCTTTCTTTTTTTTTTGTGAACTGGGGCAACAAAGCAACGCAGCACCTAATTCGGCGTCAATAAAAGCGATCAGTGCTGTTAGCGGCCGCCGAAACTAACAACACCTCTGATGTCGATACGCTACTTACAAATGCGTCACCGTGCATGCCAGAGTTATCGGTGGAGCTCGCAGATATTGCACATAGTGCAAAAGTATACAGCCGCTTGTGCAGTATGATTAGACATGCTGCTTGCGCCACCAAACCACAGACGTTTGCGAGATAATTATAGAAACGAAGCGGATTTTCTGATACAGTACGAGCGTCTTGAGCGAGACCGATAACGCTGTGACAATTCATTTGGTCAAAGCGATCATTGGCAAAAATGTGAGACAACCACACATGTCACAACGCCATCACAAAGTTGGCTTCTCTGTTGGCTACAGCTGTAGCCTGTTTGCTGTCGTTGAATGTATCGACGCCTGTGGTTCGTCGTCTCACGTTGCAGCTATCTCTCGCTATCGCGTCACGACTGGCTCGTGGGCCTGCGTCGCTCGTATTTCTGATACGCTGCGCTAGCGTGTGGTTGTCGAGCTGCGTGGCCCCACGGTCGCGTCTCTGCCCGTACAGCACGGTGTCCCTGATACGTCCTCGCAGCGGCGGAGAATCTTTGAAATTTCGACAGAAAGGAACCGCGCATCCATAGTTCACCGCCATTCCTTCTCCGAGTAAGGGATAAAGGATGCTCCACGGGTTGGGCCTGTTCACTCAAAAAGCAGTTGCACCCTTTAGGGTGTATATTTGCCACACAACATTAATCGTCATCTGTGTTGTCCGCATTTCCTTTCTTTAACGCGGCGAGCCCAGTACTTTCCTGTAACGAACGGCATGCGCGTTATCCGCATGACATAGCATTCCCGATAGGAAAGTAGCGGGCGCAGCGTTTTCATGAAAGGAAATGCGGGCAAGGCAGATGACAATTATTTTTGTGTGGCAAATATACACTCCAAAGGGTGTAAACGTTTCTTAGAGTGTATGTAGCAAACGCTGGAGTAGGAAGTGCGGGCCAGGCGACGGCGAACAGGTTGGTCGTCCAGATCTCCGCTGTGTTGCCACTGAGTAGTTGGCCATGACTCGTGGTTGTTCATTTTGCTACAGCCATGGCGCATTGGCGATGAATTCTCGCCGTCTCATCTGGTGGTACAAATTCTGGTGGTGCATGTCGCCGGCTTGTCTACAGCGATAACGAAATGGAAGATAATCGTGCCAAACGTTTGTCTTCCTTGAAAAGTTGCCTGGGGTGACCTTTCGGAGTAGCAGCTCGTCACTAAGGCTTTCAGAGCACGCAAAAGGGAGGAGCGTATACATAACTAATTCGAGGAGATGCATTCTGCAGGATAAAGCGCTCACCCATAGTCATCACTTACCTGCAAATTTAGTAACCACGTCACTCTATGTAAGCAATATGTGTTAATGGAGGAGTTGGTGTTAACGCTAAATCTAATCTTGAGACGCACCCCTGTACCCATCAGGTTGCTCTAATAGACTTCCCCTTCACGCTCGCGTGTAGAGCAGCAAACTAGACTCAGTCTGGTTAACCTTCCTGCCTTCCCTCCCTCCCCCCCCTCTCTATCTCTCTATTAGACCACTTTTTACGTGATATTTGTATTGTTGACCGGCGCAAATATTATTTCCCCTAAATTTTATTGGAGTACTATCTTAATTTTATTGGAGTACTATAATTAAAGCGGTGTCCTTCTATATCTCAATATCCCCTCTACCAGTCTTTGTGCCATCGTTCGCTCGGGTTCGCTCATACCTTCCTTAGAAACCTTCATACTCCTCCAAGCCTATTCTTCGCGGGGTAGTTTGTTCTAGAGAAACGAGACGGCGCTTTCGGCGGCGCGCCGCGCGTCGCCTCACTGGCGCGCAGCGCATCGCCATGGTGTCGAGATGCTGAGCATGAGGTCGCGGGATCGAGTCCCGGCCACGGCGGCCGCATTTCGATGGGGGCGAAATGCGAAAACACCCGTGTACTTAGATTTAGGTGCACGTTAAAGAACCCCAGGTGGTCGAAATTTCCGGAGTGCTCCACTATGGCGTGCCTCATAATCAGAAAGTGGTTTTGGCACGTGAAACCCTATAATTTAATAATTTTTCCGCCTCACTGCTATCGCATGAATACGAAACCAGTACTGCTTCTGCGATCAGCTACCGGAAATGCAACTGAGTTTTCGCTATCGTACTCTGCTCCAATCATGCCGGCTTGAATCATGTGGGTTGAAGACGTGTGAAGTGTTTGGCTACAAAATAGTGACTGTCATATTAAGGAATGAAATGAATCTGTGTAGCTTAGTTCGCGGACAGTTGCTGCAACTGTCCATGCGTGTTACCGGCAATCTCTCCGATCGTGTTACCGGCACTTCGAGATGTACGGCATTCCTCGAGGATACAGAAATTTCCCAGTCCGCCATCGTTGTATCGCTAAGATTCAAAGAAAGGGCTTCAGCCCCGGGTCGTCGGCAAGAGTGAGTACCACTCCCTAAACAATGACAAAGGGAGTAGAGCCGCGTACTCTCATCATACACTTCGTGCACAGTATTAACACACGTATAACCCAACTGGCACGAAAACTTACGCCCACTCTATCGCCAACGTGTCATTGAGTGAATGGGCGCACACTTCAATATATGCGCACCATATACGCTCAATAAATGACGGACTACACCGGTAGCAAACAAATGGTTGAAGGTTAATGTTTCGTGGCGGTCCACAATAGTAAGCGAGTTACGAGCGAAGGTATGGTATGGAAGGTTGCTCCAAGG
This sequence comes from Dermacentor albipictus, assembly GCF_038994185.2. Taxonomy (NCBI): domain Eukaryota; kingdom Metazoa; phylum Arthropoda; class Arachnida; order Ixodida; family Ixodidae; genus Dermacentor; species Dermacentor albipictus. The sequence goes on along the minus strand of NC_091822.1, from coordinate 6,688,854 downwards.
TATGGCAAGACAGAAAACAGCTACGGTTCAAGTCTTGCACGCAGCAAGAAAAAGATCTATCGGAACGTCGCACGAGCGATTAGGCAGAAAATGATGAGATAGCGACCCTACCGAAAAAAATTTACCGAGTCAGAAATGTGGCAAGCCGCTGCTTCAAAATATTTGCCGACTAAACAACGAAGAGTAAGATACACTAATCCCAATTCAATTCATGAGCAGAAACTTTGGATAGCTTGAAACACATATTTAGCCTCGCTTTTGCAACAACCACCATGTGCGCTGCTCGCCCCGTTTGGACATAGCTTAATCAACTCCGAAAGCGCTTTTGCATGCTCTCTGAAGCTGTGGCCAAAGCTTCGTTTCGTCCACCCTATCACCGTCTACGATATCTCCCGAAACAGTGCTTTTCTAAGCCCAACGGCATCATACACACCCGTTGTAAACATGGAGGCAACGGAGGCAGTCGAGGCTAGCTATGGATGCGTCACCACGTGATCAATCATAGCAACGCCCAAGGAATCGCCGCGAATAGGTCAATATCCCATGCATTGCAAGCATAGTGTTCTTTTCAACGATATGGGGAAATTTTTGTTCATGCCTGGCATCCACACAATGAATGCTACAGCCGATTTTTGTTTGTGTTAGTTTATGATTACCTTGTTCTTACGTTATTATTTGGCCTGCATAAATGTGCACTTTCACTGCTTGAAGAAAGTAAGCACTAACCAGGAAATCGTCTATCGTTGTACACTATAGAAGGTTACCTTATTCTACCTCGTAATATTCTAAATGCCTGGCATGCAGCCACCACTGTGCAAGTTTTGTGTCATTTGAAAATGTACAGCAGCCAAGACTAAGCGCGGGCTTGAATGTTACTCGGCAACTGTTTACCCGTGAAGAAAAGATAGAATAAATTATGGGGTTTTTCGTGCCAAAACCATCATCTGATCTGGCGCCGTATTTTGGAAGCCACGCGCGGTCGCATGGAAGCGATCTGCTTCGGGGGCCGACTAGCTGTGCATGTTCTCTCCGTTTGCGTCGAAGGGACGGATGGTCACTCTGCTCGCTGCTGCTGCCAGTGCTTTGACTGGCCGCGGTCATCGAGTGCAACGTTTTCATGTTTGCCTGTACGTGCCTTGCGAAGCAATTTACATAGTAAGGGAATGTTTCCAAGCTTATAACGGTGATAAAACTACTATCCTTACTTCGCATAGCTGTCTAGTTATTTGCTATCACAATGGATGCTGCGCCTCTCGGGCGAAACTGCGACTTTTTTTCCTTCTTTTTTTTCAATATGCGCGCAGCTTCTCCCGCAGCTTCTTGCTTTCCGAACTGTATTGGTGCTGAAAGCTTGTCTGCTGTTGTGGTGCATACGCTCCCCATTCAACGGCGATGGATGCGCAATGGCCTTTAAATGACTTGTCGTCATTAAAGAGCCATTCCATTTTTTTCTTTTGTCGTGAGAGGCTAAGGCTAGAGGCGGCTTTCTTGTGCCAACGTGGCTCGTTATCGCCGATGATGCTCTGTGAAAGGCGTCGCTGCAAAAGCGCCTCGGTAGAAGAAAGACCGCCGAGCGCACTACAAACGAGCGTTGCCATATCGAAACACCGCGAGCAATATCCTGGCTTCTGAACGCGCTAACCCGCTCCCGATGTCGTTTAATGGGAGACGATGTCTAGTCTTGCATTTATATATTTTTTCATTGGCACGGTTGGTTTGGCTTATGCAGTATGCACTAATAGTACTCCTTGTGTTTCAATATCGCAGCGAGGACAAACGAACAGCCAGCCAAATGACGCCCTTGTCATGATAGCGTAGTGCTTGCTGTTATAGCATCACGCAATGTGTTTCCATTTGTGTTCAGAACCTAAATTATAAACACCCTATATAGCGATGTCGTGCGGCGCGTGCAGCAGTCACTGGCATGTGAGCCGTACGACACGCTGATGATGGTGGCACGATTTGTTTAGTTGTGATTGGTATATCAGTAATGTTGCCTCCTTCTATTAACCGCTTTCCTGTCCTCACATCTCCTTCCGTCATCCCGCTCTGCTGGCCGCTTTCCACGAGACAGCCGTACTGCTAGGCAGTCTGTATGAAGTTTCTTCTGTTATCGCTGGAATTATGCGATCAATTTCTAAGGCAGAAGAATTTCTAAGGCCCTCACGCTAAGACGGGCCCGGTGAAGATGAATTTTCGGACAAGAGGAACAGTGTGCGAACAATTTATAGGCGTCTCGTGCACACAATAAAAAAATCTAAGGACGCCAAAGCACTTCTGAGTTGTGAGTGCGACATCATTAATGTCCCTTTCAACTCGTCTCGGGCAAGCGAGCGCGTTGAGGCGCGTGGCGAAATATAAGGCGACAATTTTAAGGGCTTCATGTCACAAGAAATCCGGTGTCGAGGCCAGCGCAGGTTGAGTGGTTCGTGTGTGAAAATTGACGTATATATTTAGGTATATGCAAATGCCACGCATTGCTATGTGACGTGCAGTATATCCGGGTTATATTGGCACCCCGTTTTATAAAAAAAGTTGATCATACCTTGTCTTACATTGTTGAAAAATTTATTCCTTGGCGTGTTGAGAATCACAGTCCAGAAAAAAATTCACGAAAGAAAATACCAACAGCGTGTGCCTTTTATGTGATTGATTGATTGAAAACGTCTTTATTTGCAGGACATTCGTAGAACTCGTGGGTGGGCCGCCTATTCCGGTAGCCCACTGGTTACTGCTGCTGCGCTGGCCCTCCCCACCAGCCAGTGCTGACGGTCAGGATCATTGCTGAGCAGAATAGCCTCCCACTGCTCTTTTGAGGGATTTGGGATGGGGTCAACTATGGGATTAAACTGGCACGCCCACACCATGTGGTAGAGGTTAGCTACCGCTCCACAGTGTGGGCATTGCGGGGAGTATAGTGTAGGGTACCACTGGTGTAACTTAGCTGGCGTTGGGTATGTGTTCGTTTGTAGCCTCCTAAGAGTGTTCTCTTGCAACTTATTGAGGGATTTATGTGGTCTTGGGTACTCCTTCCTGGCTGTTCTGTATGGTGCGCGAATGTCAGCATACACTGCTAAAGCAGTTAGGTCCCAGCACTCTTCACGGTCATCAGGGGGAGCCGCCCGGTGTAGAAGAGCTCGGGCATGCCTGTGAGCGGCTTCGTTTCCTCCTGGTAGTTCCAGGTGACCGGGAAACCAGATGACTGAGGCTTGGCTGGGTGGATGCTTAGTCAGCAATGACAAGCCTGACCTTTGAATTAATCCATTATTGAAGTTGCGACAGGCGTTCTGGGAGTCAGTGAGCATATCGGCGTTGGGGTTAGATGCTATAGCTAATGCAATAGCTGCTTCCTCTGCGTGAGTGGGGTTGAAAGTTTTCATCGAGGCGCAATTCACCATCGATCCTGAAGGCGTTGAGACCACAATAGTCATCACTCCATTCTTTGGCCCTGCGGCGTCCACATAGAGGGTGTTAGGTTGCTCGTCCCATTTCTTCTGCAGGGCTTCCCCTCTTGCGTTTCTCCTTTCGATGTTATATACGGGATGCATGTTCCGCTCAATGGGGTACACGTTGATGCGTCTCCTCACATCACGTGGTACCTCTTCCCTTTGATCTATTGTATAGGGCAGATTAATATGGATCTTTTCGAGCAGATCTCAACCTGGTTTTGTGAGTGCGAGCCTATTGAGTGGTGAGAGGCATTGTGCTTCCCACATCTCTTTGAGGGTATTATGTACTCCTAGAGCCATGAGCTTTGCCGTTGGCGTGGAGTTTGGTAGCCCCAGTGCCGTCTTGTAGGCCTTCCGGATCAGCGTCTCCAACTTTTCAATTTCCGACTTGGAGAGGTTAAGGAATGCCGTCCCGTACATTATCCGAGAAATCACGGAAGCCTGCACTAAGCGGATGGCGTCCCTTTCCTTCATGTCATGGTGCTTATTTCTGATACGATGCATCATCCGGAGGATTTGCTCGGTGATTGTTGTAAGCTTCTTCACAGTGGTGGTGTTCTGTCGCCCCTGCGGGATATACAGCCCTAGGATCTTGATCTCCGTGGGTTTCGGTACTGAGTGGTTGCCTATATACACCGTGATGTTCTGCGCCAGGGGTGTCCTCGGATTCTTCAGGATGAGCAACTCGGACTTTTCCGGCGCACACTGGAGGCCTCTTTCCCTTGCGTACTGGTCCACCGTGTCCGCTGCTGCTTGAAGACGCTCCTCGATCTCGGCGTCACTCCCCGAGTTGCACCAGACAGTGATATCATCCGCATATAATGTGTGTTTGATACCTGGGATTTCGGAGAGAAGGCCTGGGAGATCTTTCATAGCCAAATTGAACAAAAGGGGTGACAGTACCGCCCCTTGCGGAGTTCCTCTCGGGCCTAGAGTGATGGGATCTGATTTTATTCCACCGAAGTTTATAGTGGCTTGCCTTGCTGATAAGAAGTTTTTGACATAGTTGTAGGTTCTGGCGCGACAGTTGGTGTCGGCGAGGCTTTGAAGAATATTTTTATGCAGAACGTTGTAAACCCTCCTTTCAAATCAAGTGCCAGGATGGCCCTTGTCTGTGACTTGGGGGGTGTCTCAAGGAGATCCTTGTACAGGTACAAGAGGGCCTCCTGGGTCGATAGGTGAGGGCGAAAGCCGAATTGAGTGTTAGGTAGGAGGTTGTTCTCTTCTAAGTATCTACTGAGTTGTGTTGATGACCCTCTCTATGAGCTTGCCCAAACACGAGGTCAGCGATATCGGTCTTAGATTATCCAGTTTAAGGGGTTTGTTCGGCTTTGTAATGAACCGAACCTCGGCCGTCTTCCAGGATATTGGTAGCGTTCCTGTAGCCCAATGCTCCTCGTTGAAGTATTCCACCAGCGAGGTGATGGTGTCATCGCTGAGGTTAAATAAGAGCTTAGCTGTTATTTGATCTGGACCTGGAGCTGCATTTTTTCTCATGGCCGCTATTTCTGCTTTGATCTCTTCCTTCGTGAGTGGGATGTCCAGCTTCGCATTCGGCAGCCCAGAATACTCCGGTTGTTCCACGACTGGGTCGGTGCACAGATACCTGGTCTTGAGCTTTTCCATCAACTCTGTGTCCGTACCCGAGATGGTGTGTACAATCTTCGTGAGCCTGTCTTTAGTGGCCGACTTGCTGCTGCTGGGGGTCGATTAGGACACGCAGGAGCTTCCAAGTCTTTGACAGATATTTTCATAACTGCGAGTCGGCTTAGTTGGAACAGATTCATCTTAAAACTTTTTGTGCGCAAACAAACAGGGACGAAGAATAGGGGCAACACATGGACGAGCGCTTTGTAAGAACTGGTTGTTAGAAACCAGTTGTTAGAAAGCGCTCGTCTCTGTGTTGCCCCTAGTCGCACAAAAGAAAAGTATTAAGAAGAAATATTTTCAGACAAATATTAAAAAAGCGAACGAATAAAAGAAGCCTGACGTAACTTTCTTCTGCGCGGCTGTGTACCGCCTTCGGGATTGACGCACGCAAGAGGCCGCGTTTCAACCAGAAAGTTCGCCTTGGTGGGTGGGAAGACGAAGAAGTTCCGGCAGAGCACGTTCATTCACATGGGCTACGCCGACTATCGACGTTTTAGCCGAAAACTCGTCAACTGCACCAGACTCGACTATCCCATCGGGTTCCACTCGACAAACGCTCCGTTTCAAGACCAAGTTCAAGTCCGTGAGTGAAGTTTTCGTCATTCCACGCGACTTTGAAAATTCGAAGCGGCGGAAGCCCCGTAAGGCCTCGATAGGCTTAGCGCGTGAGCGACCGCCTCACCACCTAATAACCAGATCGCTTCTGCCGAGCGTACGAGATGGCTACGTCAGAGGACATGGACCTCCAAATAACACCCCCGCATCCGGTTAACAACGCGGACGAAAACGGGGACACAAGAGTACTTTCCGAAGCGAGGACTAGCAAAAGCCAAGAGATCGCCGCCCACAACCAGGCGATGGACGGCTGGCAGTTAGTTCTATCGCGGCGACAGCGAGAGGCTGTCAAGCGCAACGACAGGGAAACGGCTCCCAACAAGAACAACATAAACGGACAGCCATCAGCAGGCGGCGCGAAAGGAGACGGGCAAATCGGTCGTCGCAACATGCGCCCGTGGAAGGGGAAGCCTCTGCCACCATTACCGAAGAATGACATCAAGATAATACTGAAGCCACACAAAGGACTAATGCTCAAGGAATATCTGAGAACAGAAATACCACAAGCGATTATTCGGGCTACCGGGACGATAATCACAGGAAACGGACCGAACCAGCGAAAAATCACTGGAGAAGATTTCATACTGCGAATTCGAGAGGGAACAAATATCATCATCGTCTCCACACCTTCACTGGAAGTGGCGGACGTCATTCGTCGAGTCACGTGCATGGAGCTGCGAGGCAAGCAACACCCCTTCAACGTGTACGTAGCGGATCCAGATGATAGCTACAAAGGGGTGGTGCACGGATTCCCAGCACACACCGAATCAGCAGATCTCCAGCGACACCTGCGCGTCAGGACCCAAGGAGTCACCATCGAAAGGGCCCGAATGCTTGGAAGCTCTAATACCGCTCTCCTCACCTTCTCGGGAGGCACGCGCCCCAAATGCGTGTACTACATGGGAGTAGAGATGCGGTGCACGGAGTACAGGCCAACAATCCAAATGTGCCTGGAGTGCATGCAAGAGGGACACCGCTCGGACGTTTGTCCGAACCCCAAGAACATATGCCGTGGCTGCGGACTCGAAAATCCACCCCCGCAAGGACACGAATGTGAAGTGAAGTGCGCCATGTGCAGGGCGGCGGGGCACGAGAGGCGTCGGTGCCCGAACAAACTGATTGCCGCCAAGCGCGTGAAGACGGCTCGCCAGTCTCGATCGCGGGAGCGGTCGGGACAGAACACCAAAAAGGCACCGGGGCGCTGGTTCGAGTCCATGGAAGAGGAGGACTTCTACCGGCACCGATCGCGATCCAGATCTCCACACGGAAGCAGAGCGAAGAGCAATACCTTGTCGAGGGACCCCTCCAGCTCCAGGGCTTCACAGCGGTCAAATTCGCCACTGCCTAAAAAACAGCAGGTGAGCTGGGCGAGGGTTGTTTCTCCCACTGCTCCAAAACAGAATACTGGTGAAAATGATAAACGCATTCAAAAATTGGAAAAGGAAAATGCGCGACTAAGAGAACAGCTCTCAGGAGAAGAACGCAAACGACAATCACTTGAGAAACAAGTGTCAGAGTTAGAGGCGCGCTTCAATAGCACAATACCACAGCAGGAAACGCCGCGTCAATCTGAAGAAATAGCCAAAGCGAAAGCGGCGGCAGATACAAATTCCGTCTCCGCGCAGTCTCCGACAACCCAAATCTCAAAAAACGCGCAGATAACGGCAGCGCAGGTCCAGACAATCATCGCGGAAAACTTGAAAATATTTATGCATGAAATGATGGCATTAATTACCCAAAGGTTAACGGAATTTCAGCAACAGTGCACGAAGGACTTCGAGAAACACAAGGGGTTCGTGGCGGAACAGCTTAGGGCAGTCTCGAAGGCTGTTCCCACCAAAAACGCGCAATTGCGATAGGAGCGGGTTCGGCAAAAACTAAAATAAGCCACTGCGTAACAGAATCCGACGGCTCGGACACGGAAACGTCACGGGCTTAAAATAAGAGTGGGCAACATGGCTAATCACGCTAAGTAATCGCAACGAATACAAAATTCAGACCAATTAGAGATATGGCAATGGAACTGCCGCTCCTTCTCCAGGAAAGCGGCAGTGTTCCACCAGTTTATCAAAAACTCTGGAATCGCTCCGGACGTGATATGTCTGCAGGAGGTCGGGGCCAAGCCGGCCAAATTGCAGGGATACTACACTCTGAGCGATCCTCAAAATTCGAAGGTCGCCACGCTGGTGAGCAAGTCGATAAACGCTCAATTATTAACACTTCCGCCAACTGAGGGAGAGACTAATTCCATAGTTATCAGTGTGATGCCAAAGAAACGAAGTAAGGCACACACACTAATCACAAATCTGTACAGTCCTCCCAAAAGCAAACGGAACGACCTACCCCACATTCTCTCAGCAACAAAAGATTTAGCGGGCACCAGGGATAAGGCGGTGATAGTGGGTGACTTTAATGCACCCCACATACTATGGGGATGCGCGATAACGTCGCCCAAAGGGTTCCTACTCGAGCGCACCGCAACGGCCTTGGGCTTACGGGCAATCAATCAGATCGGCAAACCGACGCGCACGGGTAACAGCGTCAGTAGAGACACGGCGCCCGACCGTGCCTTTACAATAAACATCAGAGACGCACAATGGGTTTCCTTTGATGAAAATTTGGGAAGCGATCACGACATAATCCGAGTAGCGCTCTCCACGCCCAACATACGGAGAACAATAGGAAAGACTAAATTAACTGACTGGCCTCGTTATAGAAAACTCCAGAGAGCTCTGGAGGAGTCGGATACAGCCCCGACCAACATGCGAGAATGGACCGAATTCCTTCGACGAGCACACGGGGACACCACTAAAGCCATTGAGCGTACAGCGGAGGTGCCGGTGATAGACTCTCACCTGGTCAGCCTATGGGAAGAGAGGCGGAAACTGGCCAAGAGGTGGAAAAGGCAACGTCTAAACAAACACCTGAGACAACGCATCGCTCTCTTGGCAGAGCAAGCCCAAGGCCATGCCAACGAGCTCGCTAAAAACGAGTGGGCGACGTTCTGTGGAACCCTGTCAGGAACTCTGGGAACGAGCAGTACGTGGCGAATACTACGAAGCATGCTAGACCCGATGAGCACGCGTACTGAGAACAACAAGAAGCTCCAAATTATAGCAGACAACTTCGAGGGTACAGACCAAGATCTCGTTCATGCGCTTCAGAAAAAGTACATAGGACCCTCACCTGCTACGGCATCGTCGTCCGCGAGGAGACAATACGCGGGGGAGGCGAACCCTAAATTAGACGAAGATATAACGTACGCGGAAGTGTATGAGGCGGCACAATCCGCAGTTAAAAACTCGGCACCGGGCCCAGACTCGATCACAAATGCAATGATTCGAAACATGGATTCGGTAGCCCTAGCGAAAATCACAAAGGTATTTAATAGCGAGTGCTGGGCCAAGGGAGACTTGCCCCAAGAGTGGAAATTGGCTAAAATAATCATGATCCCCAAACCAAAAAAGAATGCCTCGATTGATACACTACGGCCGGTGTCGCTCACGTCCTGCCTAGGTAAGCTCTATGAAAGGGTTATCCATAGCAGATTGCAGCGATACCTGGAAGAGCGGAGCTGGTTCCCGGACTCCATGATAGGATTTCGCACGGGTTTATCTTGCCAGGACGCGTTCCTCCTACTTAGAGATGAAATTCTAACTAATATACCGTACGGCGACGAGAGACTAGTCCTAGCACTAGACCTTAAAGGAGCATTTGACAACGTCTCTCACGCCGCAATATTGGAAGAACTCGAACTCGCGGGTTGTGGTGAGCGCACATACAATTACTTAAGAGCGTTTCTTTCCAACCGCGAGGCGAGCATCAGTATTGGCCAAATCACTTCGGATTTATTTAAAATGCCTGACAAAGGAACACCTCAAGGAGCTATATTATCTCCTCTTCAACATTGCGATGTGTCGACTCGCGCGCGATCTGGATCGGATACCCGACCTAGGTTGCACGCTCTACGCAGACGACATCGCACTGTGGCGAGCAGAGGTTCACTAGGGGATAAGGAATACACGCTCCAAAGTGCAGTATTAGAGGTGGAGAAATTTTCTAGATGGAGTGGCCTGAAGTGCGCACCCGAAAAATCTGAGGTTATCCGGATACACGCGAAAGGCTACAAATCCAGAGGATCGATTAACATCGTGGTTGAGGGCCAGTCAGTCCGAGAGGTACCCACGATGCGAGTCCTGGGTTTGTGGCTTCAGAGCGACGGGAGAGCACTACAGACACTCAAGACCCTCAAATCCACAGCCAACAGCATAGCCCAAATGATACGTCGCGTGACGTATCGAAAAGCGGGAATGCGAGAAGACGATACCCTAAGGCTCGTACAGGCCTTAGTGGTTAGTCGAATAACCTATGGCTTACCGTACCAAATCCTGAACAGGGAGGAGGAAAAGCAGGCTGACACAATAATTCGAACCGCTTTCAAAGCTGCTCTGGGCCTGCCTAAATGTACTTCAACGGAGCGCATGTTAGCTTTGGGAGTGCACGATACTTTCGACGAACTGAGGCAAGCCACCCTGATGCGACAGATGGAGCGCCTCAGCTTCACAAAAACTGGTAGGGCAATATTGGCTAGACTCAATATCCCAGCATACCCCATTTATCTCACAGAGCAGGCCGTACCTCTCCCTCCTTCGATGAGATCCAAAATTACAGTAGCCCCAATTCCAAAGAATATGCATCCAGAGTACAACAAAGAAAGGCGCAAAGCACGTGCACAACACATTCAATCAGCCTACTCTAACAACCATAGGTACAACACGTACTACACGGACGCAGCTCTGTATGCAGACACGACCGGGCAGCGCTACCAAAGGAGGTACGCCCTGGCAGTCGTGAACGCTGTCAGCCAACAGCAAATTACCGCGTCGGCCACGGCGGGATCCCCAGCCTCGGCTGAAATATTAGCAGTGGCGATCGCACTCGCTCACGCGGAGCGTTCGCAAAGGGACTCGGTCGTGGTCACGGACTCCCAGGAGACATGTCGCATGTTTCTCAAGGGGCACGTGACTGCGGCTAGCCTCGCGATAATCCCGAAATCCTTCAACCACCATCATCGCCTACTCTGGTGCCCGGGCCACGCGGGGGTACAGGGGAACGAAAAGGCTAACGCGTTAGCTCGAGGGTTCACTAACCGAGCGACGGCGTCCTCTTCTAACCCCAACCACCCGCACTACCCATCACAAAATTCCACCAATTTAAATGCCAAAGACATCCTTGCTCATCAGCGTGGAGTCCGAAGAAAATACCCGCCGCCTCACCCACAACTTAACGGGGAAGAGGCCGCCGATTGGCGTAAAATACAGACCAGGGTGTTCCCCCATTTAAAATTGCTAAACGCCATGTATCCCACTCGTTATAGGGCCAACTGTCCTTGGTGCGGTGGCATACCTACCCTAATGCACATAACCTGGGAGTGCACTAAGCACCCTCATAGGCCAAACACCAGTAGGACAATGGAGCAGTGGGCGGCACAGCTCGCCCGCTCCGATCTGGCAGGACAAAAGTCCTTAATTAGCCAGGTCAGGCAGGCGGCAGAGGCCAGTGGGGCCCTGGACTGAGAGGCTCCGACCACCCCTCCTTCAAATCTTTAGAATCACAATAAAGTTTCTCTCTCTCTCTCTCTCTCTCGCCTTGGTGCATTGGCCGCCAGAGTTTCCCGGTAAATATTGTGGTTACATATGGAGCCTTTGCAGGGAGGCATGGGATGCGCTCAGGGATCTCAGAATGCTGTCACGTTTCACTTTTAAAGCAAAGCTCAAGCGTCCTCTCAAGTTCTTATGCACAAGCGTAACTGGCTAGTTTTTCAAATCGGCGCTGTCTCTCTGAGGCGGCGAAGCAAGCGAACGAGAAAGGCGGTGAAGAGAATCGCGCGCCGGAGAAAGTACAAAAGAGCTTGCTCGACGCTCGACCGATCAACGCCACCTTGACGAATGTGTAGGCGACGTTTAGCGAGGTGGGGATGCAGAAATGAGGCGTCGCGGAGGCTAGGCGGTGGTGCACCGAGGTGACCTGCTCTGGCAGTTATTACAGGTTATTTTTGTGATGCATACGTACTGGGTTCATCACGCGGTAACGTCCTCCTCGCGCTACGTACGCTGTGGGTGCGAGTGAACGCGTGCGACGGTGAGCTCATGCTCGCTAGGGCTCCGTATTCCTTCGCGCGCCATGGCAACGGGGGCTTTGTACTTGGCCGCGTGTGGTCGCGCGGGCTTTATCTTCAGAGCTATCTGCTTTGGGGGACAGTCTAGGTGCGCCAACGGTTCGTAGCTTTGCGTGCGCTATGTTCTAAGCGCTCAGTTTGTGTTGAAGCGATAGGCAGCACGAAGGTCCCTTCGCTCGCTGCTGCCGCGATGCCTCACGCCAGCGTTTTGACAGCGAGTGTCCACGGTCATCGAGTGGGAAGTGTTCATGTTTGACCGTGCGCACTAACACCATGCTAGGTAATTTAGATGGTGAGCGAATGTTTACATCCGGGCGTTCTGCTCCGGCAGCTGCTGCCTATAGCGCGTCTCGAATACGATCGGTGGTGCGGACAGTGCAGGCGTCTAGGCGCACCGAGTACCGATAGCGTCGTGTGCGCTACAACACCCATACGCTTGGGCGTAACCCGAATTCACGCAGTGAAACGTCACTGTAAATTCTGACTCGTCCTTACCGCAGCGCAGTTAGAACGCAGGCGAGAGCTTGCGCGGACCAGTAATGTTGGGATTCGAGAGTGAGGGTGGTTTGGTGTTACGGCGATGCCCTCTGCCTCTCACACAACACCTGGCGCGCTAGTGTGGCAGCAGGTGTTTCCCTTTCGCCTGCTCTCTTGTGGAGGGCTCGTGCTGTGGTGTCGCAGCTAATGGGAATTTAGGTGACGTTTGGCTGCTACAGATGCCGGGCGCCACCTTTCTCGCCCAATGAGCCATTTTTCGCTTTCGCATCAAAAAGATATTTCTGAGCCAACATAGGTTACTGCAGTACCTGCGATCGCTGAGTGCCATAGTACAAATATAAGAGAACTCACCAATGGGTGTGCAAAAATGTGGTGTCGAAGTGCGTATTAGCTATGGGAGAAGAGCACATTTCGGCCCGCATGGCGGCACGAGGCGCATAACACATTTAGGCAACAAACGCGGCTCAGAGCCCACTTAACAGCCAATATCTTTTTTTCGAGTACCAAAACGTTCGAAAGAGCCGATGAAGACTATTTTGCTTGAGAAGTGGAAGAAAAAAATCAACCAAATCGGTTATTTTTATTATAGGAATGATGTGTTTGATGGCGTATATTTCTTCCAGTGCGGAGGTCCAGTTAGCGGTAATGTCTTTGTTACCGTGATATCTTAGAGAACCGAGCCGGTGACTGGAGTATATGTAGTTGTAGTACAGGCTGACATATGTATACGACCAACTGAGTAACTTCAGTGGCAACTTTACAACCACAATAGCTGTTGATCAGACCATCTTGGTTTTCAACACGCCACCCATCATAAAGAGGAACGCGCTACACGCATAACGAGAATTTCGGACAAGAAGGAAACGCTATTTCTTTCACGAGGCAAATCATAATAACACAGGATGCTCGTTGTTGCCAGTTCGGCGCATTTATTTTCTCCTTCTTGACGAATCACCTAAGGCTGCCAAAGGCCGAGTGAGTTGTTGACATGACGGCAGTGTTCGCCCGGCCCTGTTCTCAGGGGTGCTGAAAATAAATGTTGGAGTGCACTTAGTTCTGAAGTCATTCCAAAGTGGTTGTTTTCGAAGGCGACTTCCATTTTATTTCTCTCTCGCGTGGAGCGAACCCGTTCGCAAAAATGTTTAATGAGTTTGCGATCGAGCCCGGTCGTCAAGTGTCATTGGGCACGACCTCGCTTATGAGTCCGCATGGAATTCAGGCATTCGTGACCTGCTACTGCGGCTGTGCGAAATACGAAAGCACGCGCGCCACGAAAGTTGAAGCACGCTAAAGTACGGTGACGAAAACAACAGCAAAATGAAACCTTGAAGTAGAAGGAGTGAACTGTTGAGCGATGCGACGAGGACCGAGGCGTAGCTTTTCGCGCTATCCCTTCCCTTCTGGTGGTGCGTGGAGGCCGGGCGAGTGCAGATCGATTGCGGCAAGCGGTTAGCAGTGCCATCAAGCAGCGCTCAGCGTTATTGGGTTTGCCGCCGACCTAATGATGTTCGTCGGGCCGCCGCGCAGGGCGTGCGGGCCAGCGGGAACGCGACTATGCGCGGCCGACGCTCCTCGGCTTCTATTTACAAACGCCGAGGTGATTGCTAGACGGTTCTCCTCCCCATCGCTTCCAGCGGCGGCCAGGGGCGCTGCTACGTCCCGCATCGAGTCTCGCGGTGCCCGTCCCTCGAGTGCGATGCCGCACGTTCGTCTCGGGGACATCGAAACGGAGGAGGCGGTGCGCTGCCATTCGGTACGCACGCCCTCGCCAGCTTCCATTTAGCGCAGACAGTTGTCAGGAATGCGGTAAGGCGTGTCAGAACGCGCAAGTGGGCAAAGGTACTGCGGTCGATGAGCGCACACCCGTCGTTAGTGGTCGCTGAAGTGAGTCGTTGGTTCGATGCTTGTCCTCACACAGTCCGCTGTTCCTGATTTATAAGAATAATTAAGTGGTTCCCGTGTAGGCTGTCCGTACAACCTTGTAGTCGGACGCACTTGTCGGGCTTCCACTTCGAGCTAGCAGTGAGGCCGTTTTCATTTAATGCCAAGCTATCTTGCCGAGTTCCACGCACGTTTTCGTACGTATCTGGCCTCTGACACTGAACGTCGCGGGCTAGCAAGCGTGTTGAGATGCTTGGCGCGTTTCGATCCACAGTTACACTAGACGAAACCGATGCATCAGAAACATCACGAATGAAACGCGACCCTATGGATCGCCACTGAAAGTTAAAGAAATAACATGCATATGGTACAGTGCATGTACATATGTATATAAGTTATCCAGTCTGTCTATATAGTTCGCTGCAAACAAAACCACTTCTTCGTATAACATGCTAGCTGTTATTTGATGTTAATACTAATGCCGCGAAAACCACGCCATGTCAGCACAGAGAGAGAGAGAGAGAATACAGAGAAAGGCAGGGAGCTTAACCATCGGTAGTTCCGTTTGGCCACCCTGCACGGAGAAGGGTTAAGGAGAATAAAACGAGAAAGAGAGTGGAAGGGGGAGATAACGGGAAAAAGAGACGAGCACGAACATCGTTCATGAGCCATTCGCGCCAAGAATGCTTCACTCTACGTAGATATGAACTGTAGTTGAGTCTGGGTCTTTACTATCTTCATTAAGCAACTGCTGCAGTTCTTTGGACGTATGCGAGAGTAAGCGCAATTCTTAGTTGAATTAAGTAGAGGTCTGATTGCGAGGGGCTCGTTATTGTCCATTTTCTCAGGTTATCGTAAAGGAACGAATCAAAAACGTTTGTCTGCACCAAAACATGCAGGGCCAAGGTGGGAAATTGAGAAGCGTGAACCACACTGCTGGGCTAAAACAAGTGAACTGCCCTGCAACTCGTACGGCGCTTCTGCACTCGCACAAACACTCACCATCAAACACGTGCATAACGCTGCGCATGCGTTTTCACGTGCGCAAGCTTTATCAGGTGTGCCTTGTCTGTGCCATAGGAGTAGGTAGCCCGACAAGAGGGCCAGTTGCCGGCACCGAAAACTGTCACAACCCTCCCAATCCGCGTTCCAGGACCAGAAGTCAGCATAAGTGCCCTCACACGCTGTTGTGTTCGGCTCGAGCGTGCGCTGCTTCGTGGCCCCGAGTCCACTTTGCCTAACGCGAGCGACGCCCTAATGCGGGGCTAGCCAGATGACACGCGCCGCTGCACTCCTTGCAGAACACCCCTTGGCACGGGGCAATAAAAGCGTTGCACACGAAGCCCCACTTAAGCCTTGTACTTCCACTGCAGAAGAAGCCAAGGACACTACACCGTATAATGCAATGGCCACCGATAGATTGTGCGCGCGCGTACCCATCCTGGAGGCTATGCTCGTGCCTTTGTAGTGCTCATTTCTGCCACCCTTGCTGCAGAAAATTGACGCACATATTTTCCTCCTTCGTATTACGAGCAGGAAAGTAAGCGCACGTGTGCCACGTATTGCGAAGCAGAGGCTGCTTGGAAGATTCCTTCGCCGCACAAGCATCTGATTCTTTACGTTCTTTCAAAACTGAGACTTCGGAATGTTGAAAATGCTGGAAGGAGTTTGGAACGACATGTCATGACTCCGCCATCAGCTACTGAATGCAATAGAGCGGCGGGGTATTGATAGGCTGAATGCCGTATTTTGCCTCACAATGGTTGCCACTCAAATTTGTCACTACGTCTTTTGTCAACATGAATAATAAAGTGTGAAAGTTAGCACAAAGTAACGAAAAAGGGGTGTTCTGCAAAAGCATGAAAGCAAAAGACTTGCATTGGTTCATCAATTTAGTTCCGTTATGCGACGTCACACAATGACCACCGGGAAAATGCTACAGAAATTCTAAGAATTGTCTACTAATGCGTAAGCATTCTTTCGCTCGTCTATTACATCGCTTTTGCTTACTTGCTTTTCCGAGCTTGTGCATGTTTACTCATCGCTCTCCGGTACCTTACATATGAAATCAGCGGAACAATGTGGAGATGAGTTGCAAGGAAGCTGCAGCGCCCCTTCAAAGCGATCGTATCCACTGAGCCGAAACGCCGTCACAACCGGTTTCACTACAGCTGTTTTAGAGAACAGCTCTTCAGGTTCATTCACACCGGCGACTGACAGCGGTAGTGCGACCAAATTGGTCGCATATGGTCACAATGGGTCGCTTTTCTCGAAACGCTACTATTTGGGCCAGTCGCTTGCTGCTCAATTTTTGAGTCTCTCGACCGTGGCCGCATAACTGCTAAACCAATCAGCGGTGCACCTAAAGGTATGTTATTTCTATTCTAGTACGCTATAGTTGTGTTATCATGTGTTTTTATCCCTCGTCCTCATGCGTTACGCGAAATTCAGAGTATGGCACCGTGGCAGACTGCAGGCCTGTAATTGGTGTTTTGCCTTCTGATTCTGGGACACAGCAGTTGCAGCAGCGTGTCGAATGTACGCGGTAACATTCGCGGCAAGCTAAACAGCAGCAAAAGAAAGCAAAAAAATTGCGCACCGATTTCCACGCTACGCGGACTACAATTTGCTCTCCATAATACTCCTCGTCATGCGCGCGGAGTTCGGCCAGGAGGCGGCCAGCCTGGCCAGCCACTCGTCACGAGGCACGGGCGTAGCCTTTTCTGCGGAGCCTTCCGCGCTGCCACAGCTGACACCGCGGCAAAGCGCGTAGGCTCTGTGATGACGTCTTCCTCTTCGCTCGAATCAAGATCCGTGGCATTTGCCATGGCATGTGCGCGTGAACTTCGTACATCCGTACAGTTTTCGCTGATAATCTCGGGGACTTGTGCTCAGCCGGGTTTTCCGGTGTGAGCATCGGTCGCATTCAGTCGCAAATGGTCGCGCGACCTCCTCAAGTCACCGGTGGTGTGACTGAGCCTTTAGGCGCCCGTTCCTGCGACGATCGTCGACGCAGCCGAGAACGAGCACAGCGAAAGCGGAGTGCCGCGGGGGGGGGGGGGGGGTTTGAAAGACGCGAGGAGGTTAGCGGAGGAGGAAAGGCGACAAGAAAAAGCATGACTCAGGAAGAATAGCGCGCGTCGTCTCTGGCGGCGGTCACGCGAGCTCCACATTAGCAGGGCCACACTTCGCACCGTTTGCAACGGACCGCACGAGACAGACTGTCCGCGCCAGCAAAGATATCGTGAAATGAAAGCACGTGTAGAGCTGCGCTCAAATTTCGCATTAAGGAGTATCCTAATTTATTCCCTATGTAATTTAATTTTCTTTTGCTCTTTTGTTACGACCTTGACCTGGCGACGGCGACGTGACCAGCTTTTTTAAATGTCATCAATAATTTATTATTATTATTATTATTATTATTATTATTATTATTATTAAACGTTTATCGCATGTACCAGTCATTCTTCGTTTTGTGCTCTGCATCCCCACAGCAGGTTTCTCTGCACACTTACGCGTGCCCGGGAAAGTAAGCTTTCAAGGTGACCTGAATGGGAACGGTTTTCTTTGTCATCAACTGGTTTCTGTTTTTCAATTGTTCTTTATTGTATATCAAGCCACCAATCATCTAAATTTACAGTATTATAACGATTGAATGTATTCGCATAAGCGCATATTTGTGCAGAGACAAGACACTGCACTTTTTGCGTAACAGAGAAATTTTGCTGTGGTCCTCGCCAAAGAATGCGTACACGTTAAACTGGCACGTCTAAGCACTTGACCTGCAATAATGATATCGTTCGCGCATAGGGACTGCGCTCTCTGTGGCGTCTATATCTTGTGAAATCTCGACAAACAGGGAGTGCACATGCAAGCCATTGCAAATGTGTCTTGAACATCCACGCAAGCATCAGGCGTTTACCCAAAAGCGTGCTTTGAACAGTTCAATCCGATTATATAGGTGATCACTTTTCTGTACTTTGAAATCAAACAGCATCGCTTAACCGTGGCACCTTTTTCTTGTCTTTAGTATACTAGTTTGAAGTGTCGACATAAAATGCGTAGGCATACGTTGGTCTATGTATACCACTGAGCTGGAATCCCACATTCACGTGCATAGTACTGCGTTGAATAATTTGAACAATCGAATCATCGTTGTGGAGAAGCACTGTTATCTCTACAACTATGTGCATTGACTACTCTCGTTTCGCAGTCTGTCATCGCAAGTCACGTAGTTTACGGAAGTCACGCGTTTCTCTATCCCATTTCTTTTGTTCTAACCTCACTGTAATGCACACTCTAAAGGGTGAAAGGAAGTAAGACACTTTATATTGTCGCGTATACACTGCTGACTATACACGGACTGGATTCCAAGGGAAGGGAAGCGTAGCAGGGGGCGGCAGAAAGTTAGGTGGGCGGATGAGATTAAGAAGTTTGCAGGGACGGCATGGCCACAATTAGTACATGACCGGGGTTGTTGGAGAAATATGGGAGAGACCTTTGCCCTGCAGTGGGCGTAACCAGGCTGATGATGATGATGATGATGATGATGATGATACACTGCTGAAGTATACGCGCTGAATGGGGATCCAGGCGTTTGTACTTCACGAAACGTAACCGTTGACACGCGATGCCGAAACGAACCTCGTTCTCTTCTTCTTCAGTCCTCTTGCTGTGCCACACCATGTGGCACTACAGCCTCATCAAAAAAAAGAAAGAAAAGAAAAGAGAAAAAAAAAAGAATGAAAACATGCATAGGCTTGACGTGAGAACGCCGAGGTGGCCTAGGACGGACACATAGGCTATAGCCACAATCACTGTGGTGTGCGATATAGTCACTAGGCACTGAGGGACGAGCAACCACAAAAACTAACCTAAGCGGCTGAAAACATCGAATTTTAGGGGCTACAGTACGGTTTGAACCGCACAACGTGCACAATCTCAGATTGCGGTTGTCGACGTCGGGGAGGATGGCTTCCGTCAGGAAGGACTTCGTAATTCACGTCACTAATTTGCTGCAACACTTTGTAAGGTCCGAAGTAGCGGCTCAAAAGCTTCTCGGATAGTCCTTCTCGGCGCACGGGAGTCCAGACCAAAGCTTGATCGCCAGATTGGAACTCGACTTGTCGATGGCGGAGATTGTAACGTTACGCATCGATGCTCTGTTGCTTCTTTATGTGCACTCGGACAAGCTGACGGGCTTCTTCCGCGCGTTGCGCTAAGAGTTCGGCATCTTGGGCGAGATCGAGGTGATCGATGTTGTCGCTCGGCAGCATTGATTCTAACATAGTCTGCACTTCACGGCCGTAAACGAGGTAAAACGGCGTGAAGCGTGTTGTTTCTTGCGTAGCAGTCTTTAGGCAAACGTTACGTATGTCAGTATCTCGTCCCACGTCTTGTGCTGTCCGTCTGCGTACATAGACAGCATGTCAGTCATCGTTTTGTTCAGTTGTTCGGTCAAGCCGTTTCTCTGCGGATGATAGGCAGTTGTCCATCGATGGGTCGTGCAGCTGAATTTAAGAACGTCTTCAATGAGCTGTGCTGTAAAGGCTTTGCCTCGGTCTGTGATGACGTGTGATGGGGCGCTATGCCGTAGGACGATGCTCTGTATGAAAAACTGGGCAACTTCGGAAGCTGTGCCTCGAGGCAACGCCTTTGTCTCAGCATACCGCGTTAAATAGTCTATAGCGACGATTATCCACCTCTTGCCAGAAGATGACAGTGGAAACGGGCCCAGAAGATCCATGCCGACCTGGTCGAACGTTTTGCCAGGTGGGTAAATCGGATGCAGCAATCCCGCAGGCTTCACAGCTAGCGACTGTCGGCGCTGGCATTCACGGCAGGCTTGGACGTACCGCTTAACACACTCGACAAGTCTCGGCCAGTAGTAGGATTTGCGCACTCCATCAAGCGTTCGCTTAAAACCCAAATGGCCAGACGGAGGCTCGTCATGACAGGCGAATAAAACAGCGGCACGGAGGTCTGCTGGAGCGACCAAAAGGTATGTCTTGTTGGTGGCAGCGGAGTTCTTCTTATACAAGATGCCATGTCGTGAACAAAAACACGACAATCCTCGAGCGATGTGCCGGGGTATTGATGGGTTTCGTCCTTCCAGATGTGCGAATACAGGCCGTAGTGAGTCGTCTGCGAGAGGTACGGGGATCGATTCCCCGCACCTCCATCAAATTGTCGCGTGTTCCCTGCTGAAGCATACACGCTGAATGGGGATCCAGGCGTTTGTACTTCACGAAACGTAGCCTCGAACTTCGTTCTCGTCCTCTTCAGTCCTCTTGCTGTGCCACACCATGTGGCCATATATATATATATATATATATATATATATATATATATACACATATATATATATATATATATATATATATATATATATATATATATATATATATATATATATATGTCATCAATAATTTTTACGATGCAATAAAACGCGCAGACGTGCATGACCGAAGCACGCTTCTTTGCATTAAGAACAAACCGACTCCCTCACCCCAGGCAAATCTTGTCCTAACCCACACTGCGTCAGTCTCAAATGTTTCGCATGTATTAACGAAACACCACAATATTCTAATGCAAAGTGAACGCCTCAAAAACATATTTTCTGATCCGCCTAAAGCAGTATACCGTAAAGCTAGAAATATTCGAGATATACTAGCATCATCACCTAAGACTGACTGCCCTGATGCCATCGGATGCCATCCTTGTCGAAAACCGCGATGTAAAGTATGTCCCTACATGGCCAAATCGCAACAGGTTACTAGTACGTCTTCAGACTTTTGTTTAAAAATCAAAGGCGATTTCGACTGTGACACAAAAAACGTAATATATATGCTTGAATGTACGCTCTGCAAAAAACGGTACATCAGATAAACAGAAGGGCCTTTCAGATTCCGCTTTAACAATCACATATCCCACGCTAACACGTTGCCCAACCTGCCCATCTCAAAACACGTACATCTTCCTGACCACTCATTTGATAAACTGAAAGTCACGTTGCTTGAATCTGGATTTCGCTCAAATTATGATAGAGAAGCCCGCGAATCCTTCCTTATCTATAAGTTTGATACTGTCGCGTGTGGTATGAATGAATGTGTAGGAAAATTGAGTTGCCTGTCTTTGTAGCCCGTCACTTGTCCCTTCTTCTACTAGTACGTCGCTATTCCCCTTTCTCTGTGTCTGTGTTTGCTTGATAACATAGCACATATTGAGCGCATATCGACGTTTTGTTGCCACGTGGCGACTGGTTTTTACAATTCGTTTCGGTACGTTTTTATGCTTTGTATCTTAGATTATACGTTTGCAATCGCCATCGGTCTATACACGTGTCAGCTATCCTTTGAACGATTCGGATGTATTTTGTTCGCCCATTTTATTCGTTTTTCATGTTAACGTATCTTCATTTGGTTGATAAGCACATGTATATTAACTGTACTGACACCATGCAATGTATTCTGATGAAGGCCGGACCCCGGCCGAAACGTCAATAAACCGCTTCATACGCGCGTCTACTTCACTGTGAATATTTACCCGGACCCAGAACTGCTTTTTTTCTGGTATATTGGAACAATGGTTCCGGAAAAGACCGCGTTGAAGCACGTCTACTGGAAGGACCCGAAGAGAGCTCCGTCAGTGACCGTTGTAGGCGACTCCCAGACGAAGCATATTTACGAGTACTTCGATCCTGCGGTGAATGAAACGCCAGCGTTTGTGTCTCAGTGCGGTGCATCAATCAGTGACGTACCAGCACTATTGGATTTCGTCCCCCAGAACACCACAACAATCGTTCTTCATGTAGGCACCATCGACCTAGCTCGAGTATCAGCCCGAGAAGCTTTCCAAAGTTACTGTGAAGTCATCGATCACATCGCCAAGGAACGTCCTGAAGTCACCAGAATCTATGCCACTCTCGTACTGCCAAGGACCAGGAACCGCGAGACGAGGGTACCCCAGCGCCAGATTTGTTCGCTGCTTTAACCAAGAAGCGTGTTATTTCAACTCCCTGTTGAAACAATTCTGCAGTCGCTCCCGACTAGTATTTTTCCTGGACCATGGGTTCGAATGGCTGCCCCCGCACCGCGTGCTCGCAGCTGATGGTTTGCACCCGAACTTCGAAGGCGTCTCACTTTTGGCCTGTCACATTCGGCACCTCTGTTACAAGCCGTCCAGTGCTATGTACCATTCTTGGTCAGACAGTGCTCCCAGCAATCCGCCTCAGCACTGCACTAAGGAACCGAGCGTTGAAGGCCCATCTTCTGACCCGGCGCTATTGATAGGACAGACAACGAATAGTAGTCCCTCTCAAAAGGAGTCATCACCCCACAATCGAAAGACACAGGTCCATCGCAAGAAGGCTGCTCCAAAGAACCGCAAGAAGGCTGCTTCAAAGAATCGCCCAAAGAACGCCGCAGCGATAGCTCCGTCAGCTGAACAGTCGCCTTCAGCACAGGACGCTACAGGTTCCTCCCCGAAAGGTCCCCGCTACGAGTTTCGCAGAGCCCACACGAAAACCGTGGATGATGCACCGGCAAATTGACTAAAGGCTGTGTGTCCGGGTAACAACATTTCTTACCTTTGTTCGCATGAATTTCTAAGGCTAAGGAAGGTTACAGAAAAAAGAATTCGCAATGCTCTACATGTAGATACGCTAAATACCTACCTAGCTGCGGCTGTTGCACCAAAGGGTCTCCGTATTGTTGTAAAACCCGCTCTGTCGGACATGTCTGAGCGCAATATAGCTAGATGGGATAACATACTAACAAATGCTTCACTACAACTCACCCGTGTCGTGTTAGATCACTATCGTTCTTCCAGTAAGAAATTCATGAACCAAGAAAGTCAAATTGCTGCGAGCTTGAACTTGTCCTCTAGCCAATCCGCCGCGTTAGAGGCATTCGCAACCAAAAAAACGGAATGAAATCTACGCATTGAAAGCCAAGAAACTGTCCCGTGATGGTGTTGTGTGCCCTTCTGGAAGCCAGAACAAAGTATTAAACTCTGCCCCTTTTCAAGCCAAACCTCTAGAAGTACACTCCGGCACTTCTTCGTCATCCTCTGTTAGTAGGTTTGCCCATCAGGAGCTAAATAATATTGTTAATATTTCGGACGTTCAGCTAACAACTGAGGAGTGCAGTGTTCTACGTCGTGGTCTTAATTTTTGTCCAGAAACAGGTGGACATAATGAATTTCAACTACTGAAAGATTTGGATAATTTCGCCCGTAACTTACGCCTGCGCGAATACTTCCATGACCGCTCCAATTCAAGCGATTCGAAACAGGCGTTACCCTCAGGCAAGCACTGGGTCCCTCCCACACAGCGCGATATATTTTTGGACATGTATATCAAAGCAGTACAACGAGACATTCTGCAATTGTATCAAAAACAAGCACCCTTCCGCCGTAATTTGTCCGCCAGCGAAATGAAAGCACTAGATACCCTTTCCTCTCGCAAAGACATCGTCATTAAGCCTGCTGACAAAGGTGGTGCCGTTGTCATAATGAACAAGTCCGATTACGCCGCAGAGGCCCACAGACAGCTAGCAGACGCGACGTTCTATAAACGCCTTGATCATGACCCCACTGAGCAATATAAAACTCTGATCAAAAGCACAGTGCTAGATCTCGTCAAGAAGAAAAAGGTGCCTGACAATGCGGTTCATTCTCTAATTCCACTAAGTCCTGTTGCTGGTCGTTTCTACCTTTTACCTAAGATACATAAGATAAACAACCCAGGTCGTCCCATCATTTCTGGTATAGGTACAGTCACAGAAAATTTGTCCAGCTACGTAGATTCCCTGATTAGTAATATCCCAGCTACGTTTGCCTCTTACGTAAGAGACACTACCCACTTCCTGTCGGATATAATCGATCTCATTATTCCTCAAGGTTCTCTTTTGGTCACACTTGATGTAGCATCTTTGTATACTAACATTCCACATACTGATATCATCATGGCAGTCGTCAATTGCTACGAATGTGTATCACCCGAGAAACTCATCGACAGCGACACATTGGCAAGTTTGCTAGCCCTTATTTTGGAACTAAATAACTTCGAATTTGAAGGACAACACTATGTGCAAATTAGTGGGACGTCTATGGGTACGCGAATTGGCCCGAACCACGCCAATATATTTATGGGTCAGCTAGAAGATAAATTTTTGCTAACCAGGACCTTAAAACCTTTTTACTACAAACGTTACATTGACGATGTTTTTCTGATTTGGCCTCATGAGGAACAGGAACTGCTTTCTTTCATATCTGACTTTAACAATGCCCATCCATCTATATCATTTTCTCACACGTATTCTGCATCTACTATTAACTTCCTTGACGTCAGCGTTTCAGTGCTAAATGATAAACTATCTACTGCCTTATACAAAAAGCCGACAGATAAATGTCAATATTTACACTTCGATAGCAGTCACGTTAAACATTGCAAGACTAGCATTCCTTATAGCCAAGCCTTACGTTTTAAAAGAATTTGTTCTGAGCAACCAGAGTTTCAAAAGAATTGTGGTACCCTAAAAAACGCTTTAGCCAAACAAAATTACCCACCACAATTAATTGACGATGCAATAAAACGCGCAGACGTGCATGACCGAAGGACGCTTCTTTGCATTAAGAACAAACCGACTCCCTCACCCCAGGCAAATCTTGTCCTAACCCATACTGCGTCAGTCTCAAATGTTTCGCATGTATTAAAGAAACACCACAATATTCTAATGCAAAGTGAACGCCTCAAAAACATATTCTCTGATCCGCCTAAAGCAGTATACCGTAAAGCTAGAAATATTCGAGATATACTAGCATCATCATCTAAGACTGACTGGCCTGATGCCATCGGATGCCATCCTTGTCGAAAACCGCGATGTAAAGTATGTCCCTACATGGCCACATCGCAACAGGTTACTAGTACGTCTTCAAACTTTTGTTTAAAAATCAAAGGCGATTTCGACTGTGACACAAAAAACGTAATATATATGCTTGAATGTACGCTCTGCAAAAAACGGTACATCGGACAAACAGAAGGGCCTTTCAGATTCCGCTTTAACAATCATAAATCCTACTCTAACACGTTGCCCAACCTGCCCATCTCAAAACACGTACATCTTCCTGACCACTCATTTGATAAACTGAAAGTCACGTTGCTTGAATCTGGATTTCGCTCAAATTATGATAGAGAAGCCCGCGAATCCTTCCTTATCTATAAGTTTGATACTGTCGCGTGTGGTATGAATGAATGTGTAGGAAAATTGAGTTGCCTGTCTTTGTAGCCCGTCACTTGTCCCTTCTTCTACTAGTACGTCGCTATTCCCCTTTTTCTGTGTCTGTGTTTGCTTGATAACATAGCACATATTGAGCGCATATCGACGTTTTGTTGTCACGTGGCGATTGGTTTTTACAATTCATTTCGGTACGTTTTTATGCTTTGTATCTTAGATTATATGTTTGCAATCGCCATCGGTCTGTACACGTGTCAGCTATCCTTTGAACGATTCGGATGTATTTTGTTCGCCCATTTTATTCGCTTTTCATGTTAACGTATCTTCATTTGGTTGATAAGCACATGTATAGTAAGTGTACTGACACCATGCAATGTATTCTGATGAAGGCCGGACCCCGGCCGAAACGTCAATAACCCGCTTCATACGCGCGTCTACTTCACTGTGAATATTTACCCGGACCCAGAACTGCTTTTCTTCTGGTATATATATATATATATATATATATATATATATATATATATATATATATATATATATATATATATATATATATATATATGTTGGGACAAAGAAGATCGCCAGGCTAAAGAGCCCCGTTGCCATCGCGTTGCTCGTACGCAGTTCTTTCACTGGCTGCACCCTAGCTGTTGCCGCGTTGGTCGCTGCTTCTTTACGACCCGAATAAACCCCATTTACAATATAATTAAAAAGAAGCGTTCTCACGCCAGTACCGCGATCACTCCTGATGAGTTCAGTTTAGTACAGACACGTCATTGAGTGATGATCATGAATTTGAATTTCATCATTATAGCGCTGCCTTTAAACAACGTGAACATGCTTTAGGCGCCCTTTCAGTATTCCAACGGTTGACATTATGAGCTTTCACCTGAGAGTTCTTTCCGCCAGCGAACTCGATCCTTCCGCGCCCCGAATGATCCGCTGTTTCGTGTTACAAATTAGGTTTCCCCCAAAAGACGGAGAGGCACGAGAGTTTCGGATTCGCATAGAGTCCCACACAAACTGCAGTCCTGCAGAACCACGAAGGGATCGCTCAAAGCGAGCCCATTCGCGACAGCTACACGGGCGGTGCAGTAGCCCACTGCCCTGCTTCTACGCGCTCTCCTCTCTCTCTACTTTCACCGACTTTCATTAGCAGGTCGATCTCACTGGAACGAAAATTTGGAGTTCTGTTTTACGCTGTCTTTCTAAATTTTGATTTTGGGGTAAGGGCCTTGATGTGCAACTAGCTTGCAACGACCCTGAGTATGCTGTTCGCGTCGACTATCGTTCACAGTGTATTCACCGCCAGCACGCTAGGCGGTTGAAAATCTTCTTGCCCTTCTCTGCTTATTTTTCTTGTGGAAATCCTTTAAAGTCTCTGTTGACGAGCGTCCACGGCGTCATCTCCTTATTGTGCCCTATGTCTAGGCTGTTGCCTTTCTAAGCGAAAGCTTAACAAGCGCAGCAGTGCGCCTCAAGTCTTTTACGGCTAAGAAAAGAGGCTCCGGTTCGCATTATGGACAGGCGTCACTGCACTAGGGGGATTTGTCGACGCGGCTGCGTGTGATAGCCGACGTGCCTTGACTTCAGCAGTGGGCGTTCGTCTCTTCGCGTAATTTCGCCCGGGGTGGTGTCATCGCGTGGAGGCCGCCGACTGCAGCAACCGGCGATCGGCGCTGGCTTCACCCTTGAAGCGACATGGAAGGTCTTCTTAGAGGGGGAAGAGAAAATTCTGCGCACATTTCCTGGCTTCTGAAGCATTGCGTTGGCGTTGCAGGAATCATTGCAGTTGAGGGGAATCTTAAGGACCGGCAGCGAATAAACTCGCGAACTTCTTATGTTGATCTTGTTATGATTAGAAGAGCAATGCCCTATGCTTTTGTCTTGTCACTCATTTCGATGATTCTGCTAGGCATTGGAACACCGTCACGGCTTCTATAAGATGACGAAGCGCTTAATGTGTACAAACATGTCAGCGCATATTACATTGTTTTTCATGGGGTGACGCAAAACAGGGAATCTTTGAGGCACTACCATGAGACTCCGTGACAAACACAGCAGCGTTGTGGAAACGCTGCACACAAAATAAATCGTGAATACTATAATACAGGCAATGCATCACCAATTAATCACGTACGCAAATGTTATACGTGGATGACAAGCGTGATATTACCTTAAGGGGGCACACAACAAATGTCAGTGGGCACTTGGAAAAACACTGATCACGCCAGATTTTGACTCCCGAGACCTTCTACCTATGCCAGAGAAAACACCAGCCCTTATGAAAATGGTTATGTCCTTTATGTTTACTGTATGTTTCCCGCAGTTCACATGAGGAAATGTCCTTTATGTTTCCTCCATGTTGAAATTTGGCCACTGCTTTTATATTTCCTTCGTGTGTCCTCCCTTTATGTATCCCTTATGTTACCGTACTTTGTTTCCTCCATGTTGAAATTTGGCCACTGCTTCTATGTTTCCTTCGTGTGTCCTCCCTTTATCTATCCCTTATGTTACCGTACTTTATGTTTCCTCCATGTTGAAATTTGGCCACTGCTTTTATGTTTCCTTCGTGTGTCCTACCTTTATGCATCCTTTATGCGGCCGCAGTGACTAAATCCTGTATTTTACGTAGTCATGCATAGATGAAGAGTTCCGTGTACACATTTTATATTCATAAATTTTTCCTGAGTTAAAAAGTTCTGCATTGGTTTTCATTGTAAGGTTACTGTTCCCTACATGATGCAGCGCACGGATTAAAACTCTGCTATGCCACAGAAATTCATGCCAATTTGTTCTAAAATTACAAACTAATTAGACTTCATAGATAATTTCAGTATAACACTTGGAGTACCACTGTACGTTCCTCACTACAGTGCTGCTGTTCTAGTTATGTCTTTGTGACTAATATAAAATGTAATGTTTGTATGGAAAGATCAGGTTGGATCAGTGCTTGCACTTTTAAAAGAAAGTTTTGACTATACTTTGCAAAGGTTTGTCTGAAACTACGAACAGTTTATTGGACTATCTGGATGTTACTCCAATTTGCCAGGTCTGCTCACAGCAGACCTCTGGAATGTGGTGCTTGGGTGAAAGCTAACAAGGCACCTGAAAAACAAAAGCCAATCTTTTTCACTTATTCAAAAATATTCATATAAGGAAGAACAGCCTGGCCTGTATGCACACAGCTAAAAAACGTGGAGCAGTCAAAAACAGATCATAAAAACATCAGGGCAACACAGAAGCTTTTAACTAATTGTTGTTTGAAAGAGACTGAGCTGCCAGTCCACTCAGCTATTAAATTGTTCACAAATTCTTTTAAACATTTCTGCAGCAGCTGCTAAGTAGTACATGACTTATAGGAGTAGGCAACTGGCCAACAAATCTTTGTGTGTCTGCTTGTACAGATGTCTCGTAGTTATATCTCAAGTGGTTACACTGTTATATGGTAAAATTCAGGCGGGAATAAAACCAGCCGCAAACATCAGACTAGCTGGGAAATTTCACCAAAACCTAAATATGTAGTAAATCAAATGAACAATCGATTACGAAGGGTCTAAAACCTAGACCGCGATGTTGTAGCGATCCCTTTTCCGATGCTACTCCTTTTGCTCATTGATCTGACCGACATTCCGCTATCGGTATTAACTAGAACAGCCAGCCGTGGAAGGTGGGTTATAAGAGTGGCAAACATCGAGCGCAAAGCATCGCAAGGAAATCGCACCCCTTATTAGGCAGTGCTACAAGCCACTGTCTTTAACAATCGCAGGAACTCACATCCTGTTCTTCGGAAGGAAATATTAATGAAAACGAGCGTCTGATTGACATGCCTCGATTAAAAAGAAATTTCGCTGTTGTAATGTCGGTCTATATTTGCCCTACAATATAAAAGACAAATACACGAGCACGTCGAAGAACACAAACAATGCAGACAAGTTCTCGCGAAGCTGGACTTCAATCTGAACACTATCAATAAAGTAATCTTCACACAAGCTAATATCTGTTCAAGAGTCAAACATCGCAGTCGCTTGCCAACTCGCGATGCCCATGACACATCGACATGCATTACACACGTAGCTTGCGGAAATTCATATCTACGGAAGAATTTCTTGCCGGGAAACTACCGAGAAAACAGTAACTTTCAGCGTTTACGTAAATATTTGCCCATTAAGTCCCAACAATCAGCGGTGGTAGCACATCACTCCATAAAGCAAGTAAGCGGTAAGAAATAATACATTTCATGGAAACTCCCCTCGTGAAACGCTTTGCTAAATGTGCACAGCAACATGGTCAACGTACGCGCAGAAAGTCTTCTGTTGTCGTTCCACAAAGCTTACTACATGAACCAAAGGCTCCGAGAATGCGCGCAAGCGTCAGACCTGCTTACCTTCAATGTGGTCACCAAACGGCTTCTTCGTCTCGCAGGCACCACGCGACGACGCTCTTTCCGGAGCGAACACTGTCGAATTGCCGATGAACACCAGCGCACGAAAGCACAATTTTCAACAAATTCTTCCACGCACCATAATTCGAAGCCACAGTATCAGGTATTGCACGAGCGAACGCGGACAGGCGAGAACAAAGGCAGCTCGGACGGGCGCTGTAGTACACAAGACACTGGCGTATCACAGGAAACATAAGGCGAACTAATGGCGTTACACGAGTCCAGAGGTTTCCTGATGGTTAATGCACACGGTACGGATCACAGTTTGTTTAGGCACTTCGAAAATATGATTAAATTACCGTATAACTGCAGCGAGCACTCTCACCGCTCACAGCAACACAACGTGGCCCAGCTCACCGTCGACCCTCACACTGCGGCAGCGCCGCACTGCGGTTAAAAAGTGAATTTAGCCTCCCAGTTCTACATTTCCTTTTAGGGCGTACATTTTGGAAAAGCACGGCCTTCGAGTTTTAAAAAAGTCGTTGCTGGAAGGAAGGCTGGTATTTAAACACAAATTATTGAGTTTAAAGTGTCTTGATTCGCTGCCTTGTTTTTTTAAAGTATATGCAGAGATTTTAGACGAACTATGCGCGAACTTTTGCCGGCGGACAGGAGCCAATCAGCGCGCATCATGTGCAGCTCCGTCGCTTGGTATGGCGCACGGTGTGCGGGCAGCCGCGATAGCTGTGACACCCACCGATCAGAAATTCGGAATCGCCACACATATACACGCTTCTTATGGCGCCCAGTGGCGTGTTTTTGAGAATGTCAGGCCTTATCTTGAATAGGTGGAACCATATTTGCTCGTAGCGTAAGGAATAAAGGCTACAAAATGTGGCGATGGCTGGCCTGCAGCGGCAGCGGAACTTCGGCCAAAGTGAAACAGGCGTTCTGCTTGCATGCTCGCGTAATAAAATACGGCCATACTCCGCACACAACATTCATACTCAGCCAACTCACAATTATAAATTGTTCAGTTTTACGCCCAAGCAAGCATTTAGGGGATCCGCGCTGCCCTACTTCTACGCGTGCTAATATCGACACAGCAGTTACTCGTACTTGTGGTCAGCGCGAAAGCGACACGGACAAAAGGAAGAAACACAACAACACGGCGCTGTTTCTTCGGAGTGTTTGTTCCTTGTTTCCGGGTTGCTTTTGCGCTGTTGCTAAAGGTACGATGAATCGTAACCAACTCGCCCACTTTGCTATCTCGCTACAGCAATCACACGCAGTTTTGAAAAGAAAGGCACTTTTAGCATCAACCGCCGGTTCTGCATTGGTTAGTGACCAAACGTTTGTGTACAATCTGTGTGAGTAGTATAGAAAAGGTATCATGACAAGGCCGAGGGCGGAAAAAAAATCGCGTAGAAAAAGCAGCATGTCGAAAAGTGCTTCGAAGACCACGGTTTTGAGGTGGAGCAGTGGCAGCGTCTCCCAATGTTCGAGCTTTTGTTCTCAGCTTAGAGCATCAGAAACGTTATAGATATTCAATTTCACTAAATTCTATCGAACTAGGCGTTCTGAAAGTTAGCGGCAGTTCCAGTTGAGCTTTGGAGGTGGCAGCGCTTGCATTTCCCGCCGATGGCTGCAAGGAAATCTTACGAGCGTAATATAGAGACAATCGTAATGTACGTATTAGATATTTATGTGTAATGAGGCTATCATGAAACCAATATAACACCGCGAACAGCTACTTAAATGGTTGTATAATCATATACGCTCACAGCAAAGTGGCGGATTGGCTGCGGAGGCATCCGCCTCTTTTGCGGTTCATGTAGCGTAAGCCATCGAACACTGCGCGTCACGCCACCGCGTCTCTAGCCGCCGCGCAATTGTTATTTCTCGTGCGGGATTATTCGCTGCTTGAGGCTTTGATGTACGTATGTACTGTTGACAGCGCGTGGTGATCAATACGGCCAACATATATAGGGAGGGGGAGGCAGGCGCACTCCCCCATGTTTTTTTTTTACTTTGATACGCCAGTAGTTAAAGTTAACACATTGTGCAGGCAGGACCTATCTGTAGCATGTGTAAAAAGATAATCACCGGGCGCACTCTATGTTACCTGGATGTGCACTCGAGGGAGTACACAGCCAGGCAACATAGAGTGCCCACACAGGTAACATAGTGCTCATATATATATATATATATCTATATATATATATATATATATATATATATATATATATATATATAAGCCAGATATGTAAATTAGGTAGATAATTTCCCAAACTGGAGGCGAAGCGGAGCATCTGCAAGACGCCTGCTATGAGAACCGTCTTAAACATTCAATCAACCATATTTGATAGCCTAGCTGGCACAAACCTTTCATGAAAGTCTTGCATATTAGGTTAAATACTGCAGATTTCTGCAGCTGACTTGCTACTGGAGAATAGCAGGTTGAAAAAGTAAGAAAGACTTTATATATTAAGAGAATGCATAGCATAAATCATTTGTATACACCATTCTATTTCATGGCATGCTCAATTTTCCGCACAATATAGCCACAATTACTGCCGGTCGGTATGTCTAGTGTGAGGGGTGCAAGCAGTGCCTTTTCCCTGAATCTGCCAGTGACTAACATACAGTACAGATAGCTCTAACGTACGATTTGCAAAAGATGCTCACTGCGCACATTCTGTTGCCTACATGTGCACACAAGTGCACATGTAGGCAACAGAATGTTACCCACACACACACACATGTTACCTACAGCACATGTTACCTACATGTGCTGTTACATGCACAGCACATGTTACCTACATGTGCACTGAAGTGCACATGTAGGTAACATATAAAGAGTGCATGCACCATATATAGATTAATGCTCTATGTTACCTACGTGTGCACTGAAGTGCACACCTAGGTAACATCCCGTCGTAAACACAAAGGGCACATACTACAATAATTATAATAAGGGTTGTTTTCTTGGGGCAAAGGAAAGGATAAGTCAAGATTTAGTACTTACAATGACTCTGCAGAGTGTATCAACGGCTGTCACAAAGTACAGATATATCTGCCTGTATCATATGTACAGACAGTTGTTATGTGCACTCTATGTCACCGACATGTGCACTCAAGTGTACACTCAGGTAACACATAGTACACACCCAGTTAACATCCTGCCGTAAACATAAAGGACACATCCTAGAGGCATAATAAAGGTCACTTCCTCGAGGTATACGTTAGGATGAGTAAACATGTGGTACACACAAAGTTGGCGTCCCGGAGCTCACACAAAGGACAAGGAATCATAAAGGTCACATAGGGCACAAGAAGGAAACATAAAGGAAACATAAAGGCAACGACCATTTTTATAGGGGAGGGAAAACGTCATAAAAAAGGGTCAAACACCGGTGAGGCATCACAGACATCACCAAATCAAATATGTGGAGATGTAATTGTGGCGGCGATTCCGACAGTTTGCAGCCACAACTACAGACAATGCTAGTTGCGCAGTGTCATGCCGACCCCAGTAACCAATAAATGGTAACAGTGGACCGCACAAACCCTAGACGGTGGCAGTTTTACTGAGAAGCTGTCTGTGGCTACTCTCCGGAAAAATCGTGGCGGTGAATAGAAAGCGCCTTGCGGCAAATCCAGCTTTCTCACGAATGCTGTGTAGCTCCTGG
Organism: Dermacentor albipictus; assembly: GCF_038994185.2. Lineage (NCBI taxonomy): Eukaryota > Metazoa > Arthropoda > Arachnida > Ixodida > Ixodidae > Dermacentor > Dermacentor albipictus. Next base: position 6,655,270 of record NC_091822.1, on the reverse strand, counting down.
AAAAAATCGTGCTGAAATTGGACGCTGAGACGACTCTATCATTACAGCGAGTTTTATTTACTTGTCATAATTAGTTAGCTCAGTGAAATTGTAAACGTTTCACAATTCCTATCTGCTGTCAATAGAGCGGCATGTACGGAGGGAGTATGGTTACAGAAAACAGCTGTAACTCTTCGTTTATCAAAACTATCCCAAATTAAATGATAGGCCAATTAGCCACTAAGACGACTTAAAGATTACGCCGAGTTTCATTTACTTTTCTTAATTACCTACTTCGCAGTGCAGTCAAAAGGCACAGCGTGACTGGGACGGAGACAAAGAAACACAGACCATAACACAAGCGCTGACTAACAACTGGTTTTGTTTGCACCGAAACCGGCCCATTTACCCATGCAACGGATACCCGTCGGTTTTACTTAGTGTGGTTTCGGAAGCCTTGCTTCGAAAGATTAAGAACCCTAATCGAAAAAGAAAGCCTGGTAAGCAAAAAACGCCGTTGCAGGTGATTCCGTATATTCATAAATTATCACACAGCATCAAGATGATTACGTCGAAGCGTGACGTGCCGATTGTGTTTTCTGCGCGTGGTAAGTTGTCAAAAATTTGTACAATGACAAAGAGAAGTTGCCACAATGCACTATTCAGCACAGAAATAAATTCACATATTGTATGGCAAATGTCGTGTATGAAATTCCTGTGGGTTACCGTCGCCGGTATGTAGGCCAAACGGGAAGATGTTTCAACGGGCGGGCCAGGGATCATAATCTTAATGTACGTAATAAGACAGGCATCTCTCTGGCTGAACATTACAAGCTGTGTGGCTGTAAGCCAAAATTTGACGACACTAAATTTCTGATGAAAGCAATAGACAGGACCGAGCGAGAAATCTTGAAAGCTTTTCTTTATCAAAAGATTGGCGGACAAGTGCGTCAATACGCCATCAGTATTTTTGGATGACGATGGCATTGAATTTCATGAAGCTTTTGTTTAGGTCTTAAAAGTTTCACACCTATTTTAAAGGTGTCTTTATAGAAGCCTGCTGCACGGGAGCGACCATAATCCCTCGTATGCCAAGATTAGGGGACTTTCTTCTTCGAACTCGAATGATATAACCCGAAGAGTGCACTGGCCTAAAGTTCTGTCTGTTATGGAATACCTCTGTCAGGGTAATTTAATACATAATGTGGAAGGCACAATCAAGAGCACAGTGAAAGACAGTACGCGTACTCTAATGTGCTCTTCGAAATTCACTGAATTTGATTAGAATTAAAGCGACTTCGAGCAGTCCAGCGACGTGCTGAACGTATATGCCGACGAACGAAGTCACTAGACAACCTACACTCCACTAGACGCCTTCAAAACAAGATCCAGCGCCGGTTAGATAAACTGAAGTCACAACGCTTGATTGCTTTCTGTGAATCCTTAGACCTTCGTAATCCCCAACCGTACTTACGGAGAACAGTGCGAGGGCTTAGGACGCCACCCATACAGCGGTCTCCATTCAAGTCTCTGGCGCGCTTTCAGCAGCGACGACATTATCCGGGCAACTCGCAGCTTCGAACAACTTATCACATTCCATCAGCTTCGCGCCACCACGTGACCCCCGCATGGATCTACAATTTTATATCCATGAATTCAAGGCGCCGCTAGCTTTCGGTTGACGGACGCCGTCACCAGGACCTGACGGAATTTCTTACAGAGCTCTATGTCATCTGAGTGAGCGGGCGAGGAGTGTTCTGCTTGAAATATCCTGACTATCCTGCTCGAGAAATCCTGGATAACTGGCACACTTCCCTCAAGCATGAAGACTGGGCGCGTAGTTCCGCTACTGGAGCCTGGCAAGTCTCCGTCGGAGTTTTCATCGTATCACCCGATTGCAGTGGTGAACTATGTGGGCAAAATGATGGAGAGAATGGTCCTCGTCTGGAGCATGGGGGGGGTGGGGGTGGCTAACGTTGCAGCTCGGCCTCCTTCTTATAGAATTTGTCGAGGGATGAAATACATGCACAATAACTGCATCGCCATTGTCGAAGGCGCTGCAAACGAATTCTCGAACGCTACGCACTGTGAAGACAAATAAAATATGTATTTTCTCATAAAAGAACATACTCGTAGTCCCAAAAATTGTGGCCGAAATAACTGATATCAATGCTTCCATGTTTTTTTTTCTATTTAATAAGTAAAGAAAATATCACACGAACTTTATAACTATATCAGTTCGAAACCAGCCAAGCAGTTTATGCCACTGATACGATAAATGCAAAAGCCGTGAAATGAACAAGCTGAGGACAAACACTTTAATGAGACTTTGTCATTCAAGAAGCATTCAATATGCGATGGACAGGGGAAATTTTCAATGTCGCTGTCATTTGTTCCAACGTATTGCGCAGGAGTAGCTGTCACCGGTCGTGTATTCTGAGCAATTGCACCGAAATTGTAGTCGCAACAGAGAGCACATCTAAAAAGCAGGTGTTCTGCAAAATATACGAGGGTGAGTCAAATGATAGTGAGGCAGAATATATGACAAACGGGCAACTTCATTTAAAAGTAGTCTGCATGAGCATTTAGACATTTGTCCCACTGACTAACGAGTGGCGTGTTCGCCGTCCCATAAAACTCCTTGGGTTGCTGCTTCAAAAAGTCTGTAACTGACTCTTTCGTCCGACACTAATTCGGTTCCCTTCAGCTGTTTTGTTTTCAATTGCCCCAAAATGAGGAAATCGCCAGGCTACAGGCCTGAGCTGTATGGCGGATATTGCAGTGGTTTTCACTTGAACTTGGCCAGTTTTGTATTAATCACATGAGCGGCGTGGGCACGGGCATTGTCGTGTATCAAGATGACCCCATTCGCCAATTTTCAACGTTGTTTGTTCTTGATTCCGACATGCAGATGATCCGGCCTTTCACAATATCGGAGACCATTGATAGTCTCTCCTGCTTAAGCGAATTCGATCGGTAATCGCCCCTGACGATCGAAAAACAGTCAACAACACCTTTCCGGCGGAAATGATGGCCTTTGCTTTCTCGGGGGCGGTGAATTCGAATGTTTCCACTGTAAGGGTTGCCGTCGTGTTTCAGGCTCGTAGTAGTGCAGCCAAGAAGGCGTCACCCTCATTGTGATACCGGATCAGATGAGCCAAGGCAGCGGCGAAGCTCTCCGTCTTCTGGTGGTGGTTCAAAATCTTAGGCATCTATTGCGCACACAAGAACCGATAACCGAGATGTTTCTGAATTATGGTGGGAACCGAACCGTGAATGATGTTCACACACTCTGCCAGTGCATGGATGCTTATGATCCGTTCTTGTCTTATCAGCTCATCAACCTTTGCAGTTGTGGTCGGGTTGATTGCACGGTGGCTTTGGACCGGTCTTGGATAGTCTTTGCAACTTTCACGTCCTTCTTTGATCTGTTTGCTGCAGTGCTTCACAGTGGCCAATGAAATGCAATGGTCAACATACATGGCAGCCACACGGTGACTAGTTTCTTTTTTGGGAAACATCTGCAGATGTCAAAAACCGCACGACACCACGCTGGTAAACTTTTCGAGTGTCCATTATGTCACACATTCATGTTCAACCCAGTGTATGAGAGCATTAAAGGGACGCTAAAGGCGAATACTAAGTCGACGTGGACTGTTTGAATACCATTCAAGAAACCTCGCAATGCTTGTTTTTCGCCAAGAAGAGATTTAGTTTACGAGAAAATTGCATCTGAAGGGTCCGAATACCGTTTTCGAAATTGAAATCTCCCGCCACCCAATTGGGGGACTGGTGACGTTGAATACGCCATCACCGCCCTTTGCTGCCGTCGGGGAGTTCAACGGCGACGGCCGCACCGAGGCACGACAAAGCGGCGGATTCGCGGCTTATTTTCGGTCGAGTGGCGCAGACCGTTCGGGCATCCCGCGACACCGCATGGACGTTGAATTCTCTGCTGCTTGCAGTTTGTCCAAGTTTCTCGAGCCAGCAAAACCAGTACAACACTACGCGATAGCTACTGAAACGCGAAAGCGTGGGCTGCGCGGAGTGGAGCGAAAACGAAACGTTTCGACCGCTCGTGTCGTTGTCGGGGGAAATTTCAATGAGCCATTTTTTCTAAAAGTGAAACAGTACTAGTGACAGAGTTTAACTGTGCAGGGGTTTCGTCTTCGGGCAAGTACTTTAATGTCCCGTGTGAGTCTATAATCATGCCCTGCATTTACCTCAATTTTTCGATTATTAAGGCTCTGTTCGCGATAGTATTGACGCCTTAGAGATTCTCGAACTCTAATTTATCAATTTAGCTTGACTTGATATGTGCCTTTAGTGTCCCTTTAAAGAAGTTTTATCCTCACACTTACGTGTGACTTTTGTAAATGAGTGATGCCTGTGTGCTACGCGCATGCCTCGTACATACTGTACAGAGCCATTATTGCGCGGGGTTGGATGGCTCACTTTCATTTCACTCGCCCTCGTACATTAGAACTTCGAAAATACAATGGAATATAGAAATACAAAGATACAGCTTGATAAGGGCTAAAGAGTGTTAAAGGGTGAAAAGTTCACTGCACGTATACACGAAACCTCGCGACAAGGTATTTAAATATACGTATAAATCTCCAATAAATCTACGTATCTAAGAAAAAGTAACTTTATATAATGCATCAAAGAAGGCAAATAAACATGTTTTGCAATCACATGTTGCGCAATTCCTAAGGCAGCGCCTCCCCACCCTCCACTCCCGCGGACGTATCGCGCACGACGGAAGGCGGCGCGGTTCCTCGCTTTTTTTTCCTTGCACACAAGACTGACTCACCATCTTGAGGCATTGTTGAGCCACCATCGTTGGCTCACCAATGCCACGCCCTTCCACCTCCTACGCTTTTACTCGCACATACTGCACGCCGCGAGGAACACAATCCTTGCGCAGGGGCCATGCTAATCTTCTCTGTATCGACGAGGAACACAGTGTTATCGCCCTTGGACTTTTTACGGAATAGGATGGCGACGGCAAGAATGCGCATAAACTGTCCATATAATCGCTATCGCAATACGTTGCCAAAAGTTGGAAAATCGAACTTTCACCACGCGACAAGTCGCTGCGCCGCATTAATGTATTATCTTTTTTCTTTTGTGGGGCGGGGCCACCGAAATGAAATAAAAAAACGGAAATGGAAGCATGTTGGCCACGATTGAATGCATACTTTGGGCACGCACCGAAGGAATATCGAAGAAAACGGGAGACGATTGGTCCACAGAGAACCACACGCTTACTACTCGATGTCCCGCACCGGCGAGAAGAGACTTTCCGGGAGGATTCCGCTCAAGCTCTGGTCGGCTCTGGCGGCCCGCGGGCAGCGAGCACAAGAACGCTGAACAGGCTCAATGTGTCCTCGCGAATAAAAGTCAAAATAAAAAAAATAAATGAGAACGTAGTTACGGTTGCTGGTTTTAGTATTTTGACATCGTTGCTTTGGCGTAGGTGAAAAGTGTGTTGATATTCTTTTCTGTCACATGTCAGTACAAATGAACTATACCTCAGCGCTTCGTCTCATCGGGCCTCGCTGCGTGCTTGGTCAGCTTGTCTGATAGTGTGTTGATTTGCCTTGTCTCATTGTATGGTCCAATGTACGACTTGAGAGAATTCAATTAACGTTTGGCGTGCAATGTTTATCAAGAAAATTAAACCTACAAATTTCCAGAATTGAAAATCTGAAGCACGACTTTGGAACTGTCGATGCTCCTTTCGCATCAAAAGCTTTATGAGAACTTTACACGCACAAAGGTTTGGGATTTGAATCCATGCGCTCCGTACATTCCGCGGCCTCTGCGAGATGCCGTGAGGAGCCCGTTCGCCATCAAAATGCCCTTGAAACTTCGTACACGGATGGGGCTTTTTGTGTTAGGTTACTCCAGGCGCAAGAACGAGGCCACGAAATCCAGCCCGAGTTCCCAATGTTCGCAGTGAAATGTCTTTTCGAGCTTGCAAAATATATTCTAGACAAAATAGAGAATGATTTCCGGCGCCCGGGGTGCATTTGGGCGGCGGTGCATGGACAGCACGAACAGGTTCCGGGGGGGGGGGGAGGGGTCTGAAACCGCATAAGCCCTGGTCTGGAATCGTACTTTGAATACCAGAACGTCTATCCAGATGCCGTGCCATGCTTCCGAGGTGGCCGCTCATTGATTGATAACGTCTTCGACCTGGTTACCTACATTCAACACCGAAAAAGGATGTAAACTCTGCGCTTCCCTGTTCGTCAACGTCAAAGGGGCGTACGACAATGTTACACATGAAGCCATCCTCGCTCTTCTCGAAGAGCTGGTCTCAGTGGTCGGAGGTTTAGATGGCCACATAGCTATCTCTCTATGTGATGTATCTTTGTGAGCGCCGAGGACGGCCACAGCCCTATACATTACACATACTGTGACGTAAGGCTTCACACTTGCTTCACGCCTGCCGCGAGACCTTCGACTCCTCTTCGGTGCGTCATTCAATCAAAAATCAACATGACAATACCTGGAGTCCGGAATAAGGCAGCTATGTCGTCGCCGTCTCTTAAACAGCATACCTTACCCCTATAAATGACAAGTACCGCTATTACACCCACATATACAATGACGGCTCCGTCCTGCCGAAGATCTCTGCCGCAGCTGTCATCGTTCCAGCAAAAGCCACCACTATCAAGTTGAAAACATCTTACTTCACAACGTTGACGGCAGCAGAACTCACAGCCCTCCGAGTCGCACTACTCTATTAATGACGAACCAACGCGCCAATCGTCGACTTTCTGCGACTAGAAAACGGCACTACAGTCTTTATTGTGCGTCTTAGGGCGCGGTTGGTATTAAGAACCTTTAGTATTGGTAAGAACAGTTGGTATTTGAAATCATGGAAGCCATACGCCCCCTGTCTGAAAAAGAACACGAAGTAATTTTTCAGTGACTAACAAGTCACTGTGGTATCATTGGCAATGAACGTGCCAATCAAGCTGCTCGTTCAGCTCACGCAGAAGACAACCACCTGTCGATCCCGGTGTCTAGGACAAATGCTGTAAGGATGCTCCACCTATTTGCACGCCAGTGCACTACATCAAAGAGGAATGAAGCAAATTTTATGCACGCCCGTTTATACACCCTGTATCCAACCTCAAGCCTCCGACTTCCACCAAGAGTTCCCAGAAGAGACGCGAGCTCTTTGTGGGGGCTATGGTTGGGCGTCTCGTTTACAAGTGCCTACGCGCTCCGCATGTGGACGGCCGAAACCGCAGCGTGTGGCGATTGCGGCGACGCGGAAATGATTTGTAATGTTCTCTGCCAGTGCCCGCAGTAGAGTGTGCAGAGACAATCGCTTTTTGCAGTGCCGAACCAGTTGAACGACCAGCCTCTGTGGGAAGAAAGAATTTTGAAACATCGACGCGACTTGGCATCGCATCAGAAGGACGCGCAAGCGCTATTGCGCTTGCACGGCCTGTGTCAAGCCTGGTGATTGGAACGCCTTTTCTGTTACCTGTTGATGTCTTTTTTTTTCTTTCTTGCTCCCTTTTTTCTCCTTTCACTGTTTGTCTTCTTTACAACCCCTATATCTCCCACACCACTGCAGGGTAGCACACCGGAAATTCGCCTCGGGTTGACCTCCCTGCCTCTCGTCTCCTCTCTCTCTGTCTCTCCCTCTTTCTATTGTGTTATCACTTTCTGAAATATACTTTATAGTGATCTCCCACATCACTCGTACCTTACATTATTTTAATACTTCCATATTTTACGTACCTTACAGCAAATATTTTAGGCCTCTATACAGCCTCCTTACACCCAGCACTTGCATTCACCGCGTCATCGACTTCCCCATACCATTTCCTAGCACTATTTGGCCATGCCTGGCCCTTGCGCCAAAAAACACCATGCATGAATGAATCAATAATGTGTACTGCATCGGGATCGGCTGGAATTTTCTCCTACGAACAACGCTAGCGTAAGGGTTTTTGTGCATACGTTCTTTGTTTCTTCCATGCATCGTGCAATGTTATAAAGGCGAAAACCTTTCTGGGCTCATGGTGAAGTTTATGTCAGCACACCTGATCGCCGGAGTGTCCGCCGAAGCGTCATCACGCCATATGAAGACAGATTCAAGACCGAATAAATAATGAAAATGATAGTGACAGTAAATGATAACCTTATCATTTACTGTCACTATTACTTATCATTATCAACCTCTACCACTGGGAGAGTGGTAGAGGTTGATAATGATAAGTAATGACTAATGATGACTACTAATGACTTGTAATGACTACTAATTACTCCGAAATGACCAGTAGATATAACGACGGCTTGCGATAACCACAATTGATTACAAATGACTAAAGATGCTTAGTAGTGAGCAGTCATCATCATCAGCCTGGTCACGCCCACTGCAGGGTAAAGGCCTCTCGCATACTTCTCCAACTACCCCGGTCATGTACTAATTGTGGCCGTGCTGTCCCTGCAAACCTCTTAATCTCATCTGCCCACTTAACTTTCGGCCGTCCCCTGCTACGCTTCCCTTCCCTTAGAATCTAGTCGGTAGCCCTTTATGACCATCGGTTATATTCCCTACTCATTACATGCCCTGCCCTTTCTTTTTCTTGATTTCAACTAAGATGTCATTAACTCGCGTTTGTTCCCTCACCCAATCTGCTCTTTTCTTATCCATTAACGTTACACCTATCATTCTTCTTTCCGTAGCTCTTTGCGTCGTCCTCAGTTTAAGTAGAACCCTTTTCGTAAGCCTCCAGGTTTCTGCCTCGTACGTCAGCACTGATAACACACAGCTGTTATACACTTTTCTCTTGAGGGATAATGGCAACCTGCTGTTCATGATCTGAGAATCCCTGCCAAAGACACCACAACCCATTCTTATTCTTCTGATTATTTCAGTCTCATGATCCGGATCCGTGGTCACAACCAACCCTAAGTTCATGTATTGCCTTACCACTTCCAGTGCCTCGCTACCTATCGTAAACTGCTGTTCTCTTCCGAGATGTTTAAACGTCACTCTAATTTACTACAGAATAATTTTTAGACCCACCTTTCTGCTTTGCCTCTCCAGGTCAGTGAGCATGCATTGCAGTTGGTCTCCTGAGTTACTAAGCAAGGCAATATCATCAGCGAATCGCAAGTTACTAAGGTTTTCTCCATTAACTTTTATCCCCAATTCTTCCCAATCCAGGTCTCTGAATACCTCCTGTAAAGACGCTGTGAATAGCATTGGAGAGATCGTATCTCCCTGCCTGACGCCCTTCTTTACTGGGATCTTATTGCTTTCTTTATGGAGGACTACGGTGGCTAAGGAGCCGCTATAGATATATTTCAGTATTTTTACATACGGGTCGTCTACACCCTGATAAGGTAATGCCTCCATGACTGCTGAGGTTTCGACACAATCAAACGCTTTCTCGTAATCAATGAAAGCTATAAATAAGGGTTGGTTATATTCCGCACATTTCTCTATCACCTTATTGATAGTATGAATATGGTCTATTGTTGAGTAGCCTTTACGGAATCCTGCCTGGTTCTTTGCTTGACAGAAGTCTAACGTGTTCCTGATTCTATTTGCGATTGCCTTCGTAAATAGTTTGTAGGCAACTGACAGTAACCTGATCGCTCTATATTTTTGAAGTCTTTGGCGTCCCCTTTCTTATGGATTAGGATTATGTTAGCGTTCTTCCAAGATTCCGGTGCGCTCGTGGTCATGAGGCATTGCGTATACAGGGTGGCCAGTTTCTCTAGAAGAATCTGCCAACCATCCTTCAACAAATCTGCTGTTACTTGATCCTCCCCAGCTGCCTTCTCCCTTTGCATAGCTCCCAAGGCTTACTTTACTTCTTCCGCCGTTACCTGTGGGATTTCGAATTCCTCTATACTATTCTCTCTTCCATATTCGTCGTGGGTGCCACTGGTACTGTATAAATCTCTATAGAACTCCTCAGCCACTTGAACAAACTTCGGTCTCGTGATCCGGATCTGCGGTCACTACGTGCCCTAAGTAGATGTATTCCCTTACCACTTCCAGTGCCTCGCTACCTATCGTAAACTGCTGTTCTCTTCCGAGACTGTTAAACATTACTTTAGTTTACTGCAGATTAATTTTTAGACCTACTCTTCTGCTTTGCCTCTCCAGGTCAGTGAGCATGCATTGCAATTGGTCCCCTGAGTTACTAAGCAAGGCGATATCATCACCGAATCGCAAGTTTCTAAGGATAGTTACTAATATCCCATTTACTGCACTCTAATTCCTCCAATAGCACTGTTAGACTCGTCTCACTAGATAATGTTCTAGCGTTAAACGTTGCCAGGTTCATATTCCAATGGCGGCCTGGTCGGAAGTGTCTGTAGTGAGCAGTAATGACTAATAATGACTGAAGTGACTTGTAATGACTAGTCAATGCCTCATGTACTAGATGCCCGCCGCGTTGCTCGCTTTCCCATCGTAGCGGTGGTTTCCTTAGGTCATCGTAAATTCCGTGAGGCGGTGCTCGTTGCCTTTTCAACTTCCGGCGGAAGCGGCAGCGGCGGCCGAATGTTTCCGCCGGCGCGTTCGTAGAGACGATATGCGCGGGCGTCTGTTAGCGAGAGTTATCGCAGGCCTTCGAGGCGGTGACAGATGCCGCGGTACTCTCAGACGCTGTAGTACGTGATCTAAGTTGCAGACGTTTCCCATGAGAGGCGCTCGTTGCCCTTTCGCGTAGACGAGAAAAAGGGAGACGGCATGGAACCGAGTTTACCGGACAATGCGGCAGGCATCTAGTAGAGGAGGCATTGGTCTAGTGATGACTACGAAATGAGCAATATGTCTAACCAAAACGTGTAACGACTAAAATTCATTAGAAGTGACTAAAATGCTTAGTAATGACAAGTAATGACTAAGAATGACTGAAATGACTTCTAATGACTAATAATGACCAGGATATAACCAACGTGTCTAACGACGGCTTGTAATGGCCACAATTGCTTACAAATGACTAAAGATGCTTAGTACAGAGCTGTAATGACTAAAAAAAAGCAGTAAAATAGGAAAGGCTAAGAGAAAGAGGCGAATGATGAGAGGAGGAAGAGTAGGCTTTCGCCGTTCACCTCATAAAAGAGATCTTAAGAGACCCTGTAAATTTTGTTCGTTGTGAACGTCAATTTCTGTTCAACGTCTGCCAGTGCCATATTCGTGTGTAGTTTATTTGCTTACTTCCGAGGCTACTTTTAGCGCATAGCACCTCGTCCACATTTTCCTCCTCTCGCTTCCGTAGTTTTGCAGTGGGCATCGCTGCCACAAACAGCAACAGGAGGGAAAGAAGCGTTTATAAAAGACGCCCCGGGAAGTAATTAGCGGATCGTGTTTGTTCGACTGATTACCTTCTTCACATTTTGCCGGCTAGAGACAACATCTAGCCATCTGCTGTCGACAAACACTTCCAGGAGGAGGTAAAAGTAAATAAAGTTAATCAACGTCAGAATGCAATTCGGGACGCAGCTGCCGAACACATCAGGCTGCTTTTGATTCTTTGTGCATGGTTATGTGGGCCCTCAAGAGCGCTTCAATGAACAAAATAATTTTATCGACAGCGGTTCAAATGTAGCTCTCATAAAGAGGGTGCTTTATTATTATTTTTTTTTGCGGTTTGGGTGCTCAACCCTTTTAAGAGCTCATTGAGGCGTGGCTTCTTTCGCTGCAATTATTTTGTGTTGCTACACGCTTCATGTCTCCGTAACTGCCGACGGGTCTTCACAACTGAACTTTCGTTATTTCTTAACCTCGTTTTTGCTAACGATGTATCGCGTCTCTGCAAGCAGTCTGCGCTCTTTCTAGAGGCACTATACTTAAACAGGCACGACATCACTGCCCACTGTCTGAGTTGCGAAATTCTTGCGAAATATTGCAAGAATTTGCGTAGTGATCGGCTTAATCAGTATAAGCTAACACATATAGAATTCCCCTGACAATTTCAGTAACACGCTATCACACATGGTCCTATATTCAAGAACGTGTCATGGTTCCAAATCGCTTACCACGACTTTTCAGTCAATTGGATACGAAAAGGAGTAAACTTTATATCCCTAAAGGTCGATGATTTAAAATGCTTCTTTTTTAAACGATTTTTTAGTAAACAGCGCGCGGCGGTTATAAATTTTTTTGTCTGTATAATGAATTCTCTTCCTAACGGAAGTGCTGCTGCTTTCTTGCCTAATAGCTCTGATGCCGCCATCTTTATTGCACTTACAGGTCTCCTGTCTGCTGACCTTGTTTTCTGCGAAATTATGCAGTGATAAACAAGTCATACCTAAATATCCATATTGCAATGAGTATGCGTCATGAGGTGCGAAACTTCTTTAAGAAAGCAAATCTGGTTTTGTGACTAGTTTGTATGGTTTGGAACACCATCTTGCTCGCTCTTTCAGCGAGTAAAGTGCGGTTTATTGTTGCACTATCCTCGAGATGGGCCCGCTCTAGCCGACTCTGGATAGAGCGTCATAGCAAAGGGAACCAATCCCTCAGACCGTAAAATACAAGGTCACGTGGTGCGTATCTCTGCGCCTTGCCGTCTTCGGTGGCATGCAGGCAGGCAATCGGGATGCCGCAAATCGCTGTGTGGAATAACTTGCCTGGCATTTTTTAACCGCTTTACGAAAGTTTCGCTTCTCAGATTGTTACGTATGAATGGGCATTGATGTGCTTTTCTTCCCCTTTTATCGTGACCTGAACTTTACACTCATTGAAAACATTGCTTTTTCGTCAGCATTACCGGTTTTTAAATAATGCGCAGATTTTGCGTTCTTGAGCGATGTTTATACTTTGTGATTTTATTATTTTTTTCCTGAATATAGCAGATGTTTGTGTCAGGCACGTACCCAGGGGGGGGGCCCGGCCCCCCCCCCCGAAATCATGTGGCATACCCCCCTCCCCCTCCCCACCCACGCCACCACTCCTCACACATTCTTAAAGCGCCGCCAGATTAATGTTGAGACTTGGCACCTGTTCATCGGTCAGCCTCATGCTGCCTTTTTCACTCCTTTTAGATGGCGGTAGTTATCGGCATTTCTTGTAATGTGAAGGACAGTTTTCTCATAGATTCCGCACCCGCGCGATTAACTCGAGATGCGCTCAGTTGTCACCATCTATTCAACCGTCACGCGCACAGCTGTTGCTTTTGTTAGTTCAACCTTCTTTGTTTAGGCTGATCCTGGGACCAGGAGAGGGATGCGGCTGTTACTCAGCTGGTCTGTACTCTCATGGAACGAGTTGCGGCCGGAGACAACGCCAACTGCGTTTAACCTTTCCCTCTGCTTCATTATTTCCTTGAGTTACGGCTCGCCGCGACGCTGGCAGATGCCCGGAACCATATACACGTGATATGGGTTAGATAAGGTGGGAAATAAAATGATGTGAAAGAGCGTCCATCATGAAACCCTGCAATAACCCTTAAACCCATAAGCAATATGACTGTCGCCAGTTACCTCGTCTGTTTTTCCTTAATTGTATAGCACTTTTCGTGCAAAATTGGAAACCGGAAACAAAAATCGCAAGGAGTTGGGAAATTAAGCGATCTACTAAGGGAGAGAGCCAACGCAACAACCAAACTGCAAGCAAAAGCGAATAATAAAAATGTTAACCATTGTTTATGAGAATATTTATGGATCAACATCTCTTTATTTAAAAAGGAAGTAGAGAAAACGGCGCCGGAAGTGGAGAATAATTACTTGCTTTGAATGACGCTTCTACAGTTATCGGTTGAACCGCCTCACGTAGCCACTTCTCTGCTGTGATTATGTGGGTGTTTTTCTAACCTTTCTCGGTGAGCGAAGTGCCTCTAGAATCGCAGAGTCCTGCGCTCTACGCAGTTGTGTGGGAATGGCGGCCGCACAGCGTTACGCAATTCGCGGAAATATCAAAACTGATCAACAAGGCGAAAATAACTGATATTCGAAACTATAACATGTGAAAGACTGAAGAAGCCGTAAAAAAATGAACGCAGCCTGAAATCAGTAAAAACGAAACCTGGCATAGGACAAACTATGATGTATGCACTAAAAGATAATAGGGATAATATCATAAGCAATCTCGAAGATAGAGTAAAAGCAGCGGAAATATTCTAAGGTGACCTGTATACAGTACCCAGAGGAGTCACGATACCTCACTTAGAAACAGTAATGAACAGGATACAGAAACTCTCCTATAACGAGCGATGAGGTCAGAATGGCGCTGCAAGACATGAAACGATGAAGAGCGGGAGGAGAAGGTGGAATAACAGTCCATTTAATCAAAGATGGAGGAGACATAATGCTTAGAAAACTGGCGGCTCTTTATACGATGTGTATATCGACTGCAAGGGTCCCAGAAAACCGGAAGAATGCAGACATTATACTAATCCACAAAAAAGGAGACGTTAAAGAATTGAAAAATTATAGGACCATTAGCTTGCTCCCAGTACTATATAAGATATTTACCAAAATAATCTCCAATAGAATAAGGGCAACGCTGGATTTTGTCAACCAAGAGAACAGGCTGGCTTCAGGAAGAGATAGCTTACAATGGATCACATCCATGTCATCAATCAGGTTATCGCGATATCTGCAGAGTACAATAAGCCTCTCTATGTGGCTTACATAGATTACGAAAATGCATTTGATTCAGTAGAGATACCAGCAGTCTAGAGGCACTACGTAATCAAGGACTACAGAACGCTTACGTAAAAAGCTTGAAAAATATTGCTACATGCGTGTGGTATTTGTTTGTTTGAACGAAGTGCGTGGGCTACATCACTCCAGAAAAGAGGAGGAAGAACGAACTGGGCTCACGCTGTGAATCTAACCGGTCAGCGCTGCAACCGTTGTTGTAAATATAATCTATAAATAGTTTCTCGTCTTACTGGCTCGTCCTTCGCGTAAGAATATATACAGAGGTTCTACAGCTACCTTAATTCTACACAAGAAAAGCAGGGAGATACCTATAGGAAAATTGGTCAGACAGGGAGACACTATTTCTCCAAAGCTATTCACTGCGTGCTTAGAAGAAGTCAAGCTATTAAACTGGGAAGGCTTAGGAGTAAAGATCGACGGCAAATATCTCAGCAACCTGCGGTTTGCCGATGACATTGTTCTATTCAACAACAATGCAGACGAGTTACAACAAATGATTGGAGACCTTAACAGAGAGAGTGTAAGAGTGGGGTTGAATATTAATATGCAGAAGATGACGATAATGATGAATAGCCGGGCAAAGGAACAAGAGATCGGGATCGTCAGTCGGCCACTAGAGACTGTGAAGGAGTACGTTTACCTAGGTCAATAAATCACAGGGAACGCTGATCATGAGAAGGAAATTCACAGAAGAATAAAAATAGGTTGGATCGCATACGGTAGACATTGCCAGCTCCTGACTGGAAGCTTACCATTATTATTGAAAAGTAAGGTGTGCAATCAGTGCATTTTGTCAGTGCTGACATATGGGGCAGAGACTTGAGAATGAGTTAAGGACCGCGCAAAGAGCGATCGAACGAAGATTGCTAGGCATAACCTTAAGACAGAGAAAGAGAGCGGTTTGGATCAGAGAGCGAACGGGTATAGACGATATTCTAATTGACACCAATAGGACAAAATGTAGCTGGGCAGGTCATGTAATGCGCCGGTTAGATAACCGTTGGACCATTAGGGTTACAGAATGGGTATCAAGAGAAGGAAAACGCAATCGAGGACGACGAAACACTGCGTGGAGCGATGAAATTAGGAAGTTCGCGGGCGCTAGTTGGAATCGGTTGGCGCAGGACAGGGGTAAGTGGAGATCGCAGGGAGAGGCCTTCGTCCTGCAGTGGACATAAAACAGGTTGATGATGATGATGATGATGATGATGGAGGTGGTGCCCCCCCCCCCCCCGAAAAAAAATCTTGGGTACGTGCCTGGTTTGTGTATAGATATTTTACTATTTTAGTAGTTGTGCACATGGAAATATTATGCAATACAATATTTGATTTTGGTGTAAATTTCACATTATTCGATTTGGGCGTAAATTCCAAATTGCCGTTATGTATTTTTGTTATTTCCTGCCTGACATGTCCTGTGCCATGTAACCATAGATCCCTGATCCAGTCAGGGTACTTATTGTAGCTTTTTCCTTTGAGTTCGTCTCATATCGTCGAAGAATGAAATCAGGTTCTGATCTCGTTAAATGACGAAAGTATTAGCCGAGTTACAATTCCTCTAATGTACCAGCGCATACAACTTTCTTTCAGTCTTCAAATAAGCAAATGTGTTGCGGGAAATATATCGGAGGCAAGCCTCAGTTGTCGTGTAAATCGAGCGTCACCGAATTGGGATATGTCGACGACCATCTGATTTCTCCAGTAGCTCGAAGTAGCAACGTAAAGAAGTTCTCGTGTAGGTTTGGCAGGACTTTCACTGCGGAGCACTGAAGCCGTGCAGTGTTCTGACAGTCCAGGGAAGCTGCCTGAATGTTGCAGGCTAAGCTGGAAGCTTGAACAACAACGAGTTGAGGTCGTCATGCCATTGCAGGTGTTCACCGCGTAAGAACTTGTACCGAAAATACCGCACTGAACACAAGGAAATCCAGGTTGATACGTGGTGTCAAACCGAAGGCGTTAGCGTGCACAGCCAGATTTTAAAAGCCCAACATCTTGGCGCAGAGCATTGTGTACGCGTAATTTCTAGATGTGTTCACGGACTCTGCCTTCTTTGCAACCGCGCGGCGTAGTGCAGTTACAAATATTAAACCGAATGAACTCCCACAGTTCCAAGCTTCAGCGATGATGCAGACTGCCACGTGGATTGGTATCCTCCCGGATGTCCAATAACACCGAGCGAGCGTCCACCCTACGTGGGACTGTTCACACGCGCGCGACCAGTGAGACTAGTCACGCGCTTGCAAGCCTGTGTAGAGAGAGAGCAAGGACAAGAAAGGCAGAGAGGTCAGCGGTTTGCTACCCTACACAGGGGACGGGGGAAAGGGAAACAGTAAGCGCCGAGTGCGTGTGGGAGGTTACAAAGGGACACTATAAACGGTCTCTTAAGCCAGTGATTGTTGTTTTCATATAGGAGGTTGTGACCAAGTACTGCACCAGGATGGCCAATCCTGCTCTGGTGAGGGACTGCGTTACCGGTTCTGGTCACCGGGATCAGGCCGCACTCCAAGCCAGTTTACGCAGTTTTACCAACACGTGGACGTTTTTTTTATTCCGGTGGAATATTGCGCTGCACAGGGATTCGAACCACGGTCCTCTTGCACGCTAGGCGGATACTCTACCTCTACGCCACCGCTGCACCTTACTTTTCCAGCTTTTCTAGAAAAACTGGTCACCATTTTTACGCAATGGCTCATGACCTCGAGCGCACCGGAATCTTGGAAGAACGCTAACATAATCCTAATCTATAAAAAAGCGCACGCCAAAGACTTCAAAAATTATAGACCGATCAGCTTACTGTCCGTTGCCTACAAAGTATTTACTAAGGTAATCGCAAATACAATAAGGAACACCTCAGACTTCTGTCAACCAAAGGACCAGGCAGGATTCCGTAAAGGCTACTCAACAATAGACCATATTCACACTATCAATCAGGTGATAAAGAAATGTGCGAAATATAACCCACCCTTATATATAGCATTCATTGATTACGAGAAAGCGTTTCATTCAGTCGAAACCTCAGCCGTCAAGGATGCATTAGGGAATCAGGGTGTAGACGAGCAGTATGTAAAAATACTGAAAAATATATATAGTGGCTCCACAGCCACCGTAGTCCTCCATAAAGAAAGCAATAAGATCCCAGTAAAGAAGGGCGTCAGGCAGGGAGGTACGATCTCCCCAATGCTATTCGCAGCGTCTTTAGAGGAGGTATTCAGAGACCTGGAGTGGGAAGAATTGGGATAAGAGGTAATGGAGAATAATTTAGTAACTTGTGGTTCGCTGATGATATTGCCTTGCTTAGTAACTCAGGTGACCAATTGCAATGAATGCTCACTGACGTGGAGAGGCAAAGCAGGAGGGTGGGTCTAGAAATTAACCTGCAGAAAACTAAAGCAATGTTTAACAGTCTCGGAAGAGAACAGCAGTTTACGATAGGTAGCGAGGCACTGGAAGTGGTAAGGGAATACATCTGCTTAGGGCCCGTAGTGACCGCAGATCCGGATCACGAGACCGAAATAATCGGAAAAGTAGGAATCGGCTGGGGTGACTTTGGCAGGCATTCTCAGATGATGAACAGCAGGTTGCCATTATCCCTCACGAGAAAAGTGTATAACAGCTGTGTCTTACTAGTTCTCGCCTACGAAGCAGAAACCTGGAGGCTTACGAAAAGGGTTGTACTTAAATTGAGGACGACGCAACGAGCTATGGAAAGAAGAATGATGTGTGTAAAGTTAAGGGACAAGAAAAGAGCAGATTGGGTGAGGAAACAAATGCGAGTTAACGACATCTTAGTGGAACTCAAGAAAAAGAAATGGGCATGGGCAGGACATGTAATGAGGAGGGGAGATAACCGATAGTCATTAAGGGTTACGGACTGGATTTCAAGGGAAGGGAAGCGTAGCAGGGGGTGGTAGAAAGTTCGGTGGGCTGATGAGATTGAGAAGTTTGCAGGGACACCATGGCCACAATTAGTACGTGACCGGGGTAGCTGGAGAAGTGTGGGAGAGGCTTTTGCCCCGCAGTGAGTGTAACCAGGCTGATGATGATGATGGTGATGATGTCGCCGGTCCACTTTAAGCATTGTTCTAGTGCACGAGTAATTTGATGCTTAATAGTGATGCTTACTAGGGCTTAGTAGTGAGTAGTATTGACTAATAATGACTTAAGTGACTTATAACGACTAGTAATGGCTACTAAAGGGCTAATATGTCGAACGACAGCTTGTAACGACTGTAATTCATTAGAAATGACTAAAATGCTTAGTAATGGCCAGTAATGAGTAATAATAACATGGCAGGCAAACCTGTGTACAGAGAGAGAGAGAGAGCAAGGACAAGAAAGCCAGACGAGCAGCCGCTTTGCTACACTACACTGGGGACGGGGGAAAGGGGAATAGAAAGAGAAAAAAGGGGAAAGCGTATGCTCCCAGTGCGTGTGCGAGGATACACAGGCGCACTACAAACGGTGTCTGAAGCCGGTGTACTTCGTACTAGCGCATGAATCGCTTTTCGTGCCAGTGACGGGTGTGGCCACGGTCCGAGTATCTTTGACTCAGAGAATGGCCTTGAGTCCAGTGGGTTTAAATTTGCGAGCAGAGAGAGGCGTCGTACATCGTAGCGAGGGCAGGCACCGAATAGGTGCTCGATGGTTCCCTCGCACCCACAGGGGTCCCACACCGGGCTGTCACCCATTCCCATACGATAGGAGTAGGCGCTCGTGAACGCCACTCCCAACCATAAGCGGCATAGCAAAGTTATTTCGCTGCGGAAAGGGCTAGATGGCAATTGTAGCCGTAACGGGAGGCCCATGGTTATGCAATCGGCAATGGAAGGTACTAGAACTCCAGAGATCTCTTAACTTCTTGAGTGCAAGTAGGCGAAGTTCTCTGGTGGCCTGTGTAGGCTTCGTATTAACCGCACGGTATGCGAATATATTATAGTAATAATACTAGAATAATAATAATCATTATATTCAGATCTAATGCACACTTTGAAATCTGCGCAAAGCGAAGCTTAAGTAAAGCGCATATTAAATTATTTGCTGCTAACGGTGATGTGTACAATTTAGCGATGGCAGGAGAATGCGGAGAAAATTACGACATCAATCAAGCAACATTTAGGCATTCTGTGCCTCTTGTGTCAGAGTGAGACATACTCAGTGTGAAGGGTTGGCGAAGAACGGGCACAGCCTCTACTGGCACATAGCAACTGGCTAAATCAAAGAAAGCAAAATAAATGAAATAATTTAGGAAGTATAATTAGCCGTTCTATTACGAGGTGTGTCTGCTCCAGAGACATCCATATGTTCCATATGGTTTTATATGTTCATATTTTATGTAGGACTTGTACATGGTTGCGCATGCCCATTCTGGAGGTTTGGGGAAGAATTCAGTTGAGATACTCATTTTGTCGATTCTTCATTGACTTCTGTGGCATACCTTCTTTGTAAAATGCCACACACGTGCGTGTATAGTGGGAACATCTGAGAAGCCTGAACCTCTCTTGTGCCACAAATAGGAAGCAGTGGCACCGTGAGTGGTTTTTTCCGAGGCGCTGAGAATATTTCTCATATGTGGCTCTTCCGCTTGGCGGCGTGTTCGTGGAAGAGTGTGTATACCTCTATTTCCAGCCGGAGCTGCAAGATTCGCTGGTTGTTCACGTCGATAGACAGAAATTAAGATAGTCCGAGAAGACTTCTTAGAAATTGAAAACAAAAAATACAGTACAACTGACTATAGCGTTATAACACAGATGCACATTAAGAACCGGACAATTTTTTTACAGCCTTAAAAGGAGATCTTTACTTTTCAGTGCTCATTTCTGTGATGGCCCACTGTTTTGCATTTCCAGTTCTGCACTGCAGGTTGCCAAGGTAATCGAAACATTATAGATGCACTATTAAATATGTGTTCCAACTGTATTCAGTTCAAGCGAACTTCAACCCCTATATGCTAAAGTTTCTAATGATCTTGACTTCATTTGCGAGTCTTTTGGGGTGCCGAGTAGGATGCTTTAGTTGCCTGTTGCAACAATGTACTGTCGAAAGTTTCAACATCCCGCAGAGGGTCACTACGTGGAAGAACTTTGCCTGCCAATAGAAAGCATTATAAAATCTAGAGACGCCAAATAAATGGACACACGCAAGAGAAGAGAACTGGACAGGGCGCCTTGTCCCGTTCTCTTCTCTTGTGTGTGCCCGTTTATTTGGAGTCTTATAATTTACAATGAAGAGCTACCAACTAGCCCAAGAGGAAGTGCTTTTACAATAGAAAGCACTTCGTCAGCAAACGACGTAGATTCAAGGGCGGGCAACCGACGTCTGAATCTAGTTATCGTGTCGTCTAGATATCTGTGCTGCTCTCTCTCTCTCTCTGGCTGCTAGCATTGTGCCGTGGCTTCAAACTCGGGCACTCTATTGCCAGAGCTAACATTTGTTTGACTTAGTGTCGCAATTCCGAAAAGTTCGGTGGACGCTATGCAACGTGGCAGGGTACTTGTGAATTTGTCTCGATGTTTGGCATCGACTGAAAAGGGCATCTAAATGAGTCCACACCCTAGTTGCGCAGTGGGGCTCTCAATTTGGTTCCCACTCGAGTCTGGCGAGTGGAGATGCCCGTTAATTCCATTCCTTTTACCTTAATGGTGAGAGTTGGAGCGTTCCCGTTCCTGGGTGGCTGAGCTGAAACATTCCATTTCTTAAATTCCAGTAAATGAAACGCTTTCTCTGCGACTGATTTGCACTTGCGTGCACTCGCGTTCTCTGTAATTAAAAATTTATTTTTTAAATTCTGAACATCGTTATAAATAATGAAACGTACAACTCTTTCGCAAAGGAAACATGTTCGTGACCTGTTATCTCTTCAGCGCGTTGGTGCCTGTAATCACTGTAGTATGCAGGAAACGTTTCGACAAGTGGACTTCTCTTCTTCAAGGTGACATATGGTTTCCTCGTCACAGTATATATAGGTGGGGTTCTTCTAAATGGCAGAGGGCGTAAGGCGGGAGGATGCGGCAATGAGCGAAGCTGTGTCCTTTTATAATAAAGGAGGGCTGTGCACTAGGCCAGGGACCCGGCCATCTGTCAATCACGTGTCAACGCCCGCGTGTCAGCCGGCGTGTCAGCCGGCGAGTGAACGGCGTGCACAGCAGCCCTGTATTACCTGTTTCACTGGCAGTCGCAGGCTATCATGCCTCTTGTACCTTCATCATCCGTCGGCAGAAATCCAAGGAAAACACGGGGAAGGCGGGAGATTCAAGGCGATGAGCAAAATTGGAGCAAGGTGAAATGTCGTTTTGCTTATCGTCTTGAATTTCCATCTCCCGCCATTCCTCCTGTTTTCCCTGTAGTATGTAGTGTTTTAAAGCGAAGTTGTCTTTGCGAGCGCTCCCAGACCTTCCTGACCGTGACTGCGTGCTGCTGTCGTGCTGAATAGCCTATGCTTTAAAATAAGAAAAACTGAACGGCTGGCCCGATGGTGGGATCGTAGCGCGGTCTGGATAGACCGAGGCTCGTTCTACAGCAGCCCGATGCTCGAGCCGGCAGTCGCGCGCCTCGCCGACCGATGCCCGAGCGTGCGTCACATTGCGCGGCACCGGTGCGCGAGGGCGCGCCTCGGTTTTCTTTTTCACACCGAAGACGTAAGAATGAATTGCGAAAATTCACCACGTTTTAATAACCGCTTCACAAAGGCGTCGCTTCACTTAGATTCTGCTATGTGCGCTTGACCCATGTAGTTAACAGAAATATTTCGTGAAGTCGGTTTCTGCAAAAAAAAAAAAAATCTGCCTATTTGCTTTGAAAAGGATCATCAGCCCTCGAACGAAGCACAAACACTTGGATGGTAGAGCGACATGCCTGGTCAATACAGTACCCATACCCAGGGAACCATATTCCACAAACACATACCCGTGATGCATACTCAAGACAAACGCACGTGTCTAGGACTAGCCAAAAAAAAGGCATTAACGTTTATTATGTAAACTTTATTTTCTTGCTTATAAAATAACGTCAATAAATATGTTAGCTGCGTGCTCTGGAAGTCAGGAATAGGTGATGTCATTCCAAAAATACATTTATTTCTTGCTGTCAAGGTATCTAGCAACCATGGGAACTTTACGTACAACAGCCCGAAATGCGGTTCCTTTACCGTAGTGCCGGCCTCCTTACGTCGAAGAAAAAGCCAAGACATAAAGCAAAGGCTCATTCTCTTGGCTTCTTCGAACCTAAAATATAAAAAAAGATATCTGCGATAGTTGAGGCCTTCATAGAGAAATTACGTGTCATGTTTGCGCGTGTCTTTTTTGTTTTTCAATTTAAGATTAAGCCGAACCTGACATTCATTTATGACAATATGTGCACCGATTTTTCGAATATTAGAGTCTAAGCTGGTATTTTATGTCCGCTTAAGTTAGCTTCACTCTAGCTGCCCTATACGTTTCACAGACACATCACACACTGCAACACCTAGCAAGCAAGGCTTGCTTTATAAATAAGATGAACCATTTCCAAAACCTCTTAAGTTCTTTCGGAACGCAATCGCGTAAATCAAAAGTGAGAATAACCTTACAGCGTTGTGTATGACATGCATTCAGTAAGATTATCTTTTAGCTTTGAGGACCACAGTAAAAGCGACACGCATTGATGTATTTGGCAGGGCGATCTTTTTTGTTTCACGTCTACTTGCGCATTAACGAGGACCAATTTTTCTAGCACATCTATCTGACTCCCTATTATCGCTCCTTCTGAATACTTGAAAGTGTGCCAAAAACCTAGCGTGCACTGTAAATCAACGTGGATTCTTGCAGATTACAATTGTTAGCGACTTCGTTTAGGCCTCCATCCTATTATCGTAGGAGAAGTGTGCTTTTGGTAGAGCGAATTATATTTCGCGACAACTAATAGCTGCTGTCTTTACAGGCACTGGTTCTACATACCCAGAAACGTTTCCGTGTCTTCAGAAGTGTAGAATGCGTGGAATATTGTCTTGTGTCTAATTACCGCAGCTGATGTATCCACCGATAGTTAGATACTGAAAGAGCAGCCAATACAAATACAAAATCTTGGCCAAGTCTACCGCAGTCCACACGGCAAATTTGCCAGTTTGGTTGCTCCGTTGAAAAACAAAATTTAGCGTTCCAAGACTGTGTGGCCATAACATTGCAACTCCATTGCGGAATCTCGGGCTCCCATTCCATTTATTTGACAGGTACCATCATTTAATTTTCATTCCATTGCGGGTGTTATGAGGACGTGGAACGATTTCAGAATCAATTCAAATCCGGAGTGGCCACTCCGTAACTATGGTCCACACGCGCACGCTGGCCTTTCAGTACTATATAAACCTGGAAGGGGGATTTGCTGGGATAAGTACAACCGATAGTTACACTCTGCAAGCTGCTCTGTAAAGTGCAGTTACTTAATGACAAGACATTTACAAAGTGATTTCACACAAAACACGTTTCTTAAAGAAAATGGATTCCTTCGTTCTTCCCTAGTGTGCTCAGAGCTCTATTTTGCGGAGTCACAAGGAATCGGTATTGCCGTATTATTCGTTCTCGCTGTGCCTGGTTAGTTATACCGGACATTAGCAAAAGAGAGGGATTGCTGGAGACACCGCTGGTGTCTCCAGCAATGAGATGTCGCGGCGTCTTGAGATGTGGCGGTGTCAAGGAGATGCCGCGGTGTTTTCCGCGGTGTCTCCAGGTGAGACACCGTGCAAAACATGTGTCTCATCGGCACACTATCACAGATTGTCCTCAGTATGCGCATTCACGACGCATATCCAATACTAGGAAAGCTGAGGGGTGCGCGTAAATGGTGTTCTCTTTTTGCCTAATGAAGGTATTGCATTTAATGTATCCGACAAATGTACTGGAAGCCCCGCGGGCAGTGTAAATGTTAGTTCGAGGTGCTATGCCGGAATTTGGCCCCTACGCACCTGGATACGCTCGCCAATGTGTGCGCGGTGCACGGCGCACTCCTGCGCGGCATTGAGCGCTGGAGAAGGTCGTCGCGGAAATGTCCGGGAAAAGGGCTTCGATTCTGTAGCGATTCTTTTCGCTCTCTTTCAGGCAACTCTTATCCACCGAGAGCAGATTGGGTGAGGGAACAAATGCGAGGTAATGACATCTTAGTGGAAATCAAGAAAGAGTAATGGGCATGGGCAGGACATGCAATGAGGAGGGGAGATAACCGATGGTCATTAAGGGTTACCGGCTGGATTCCAAGGGAAGGGAAGCGTAGCAGGGGGCGGCAGAAAGTTAGGTAGGCGAATGAGATTAAGAAGTTTGTAGGGACAACATGGTCACAATTAGTACGTGACCGGTGTAGTTGCAGAAGTATGGAAGAGCCCTTTGCCCTGCAGTGGGCGTAACCAGGCTCATGATGATGATATCATCCACCGAAAGTTCACGGCCCGCTGACTGATAACGCGGGCGGAGCGTTGCTTTGACCACTAACGAAGCGCAAGAAGCGCGAAAAAAGGATGCCAAGCAATAGGCATCGTGCAAAAGCATGATCTGCGGGGTCTTGTGGCCTGTCTTCCAGAAGAGAACAGATTTTATGCACTTGCCATAATTTTTTATTTATTTTTTTGCATTGTAAATCAGCCAGCTGAACTCTATAAACGAAACTGCATGCTGCTGTGGCAGAAAAGAAAACCGCTTCCTTGGCTAAGCGGCCTCAGCGCTGACGATGCCAGCGCATAACGTATTCCTCGGCCCACTGTTTTTCTATTCGAGCCGATTAGTGTCCGGGCGGCGTCACGTCGGGGCGCTGCTCTTGGCACGACTGGCGCGTGTTGAGCGCCGTGCCGTCGCGCCCCGGGAGCTGTGCTCCTATTAATGCGTCATCTTTATTTATGCGTGTTGCAGACCTGCGAAAGGCGTCCACAGAAACACGAGCGCACTCTCGCCACTTCTTTGTGTGCCGCGCGCCGACTGAGCGGTGATTGAGCCAAAGCGCCTTCGACCGCCCCCTGTTCCTTCGCCGCTTTTTTCTTTAGCCTCCCCGTTCGTTCAGACGTATATTCGTTATTCGTTCCTTCGGTGCAACCATTGGCTACAGGCGACTGAAATGAAATCACGAAGCAGGATTAAAAGAGGAGCCGCCTCCAGTGAGCGAGCCAGCTTTCTGACCTGCAATCTGTGCCCCTGCTCATCGACGTACTATTGCCTGTGCGGCAGCTGGCGGAAGCGCACGCCAGCCTTATTCTTGGCTGCCGTCAAACAAAAAAGGAGCCCTTTTAAGATGTCGGGGATGAGTGGTGTTTAACTAACTCAGAAAAATCGCTATCACTCTTAGCCGGGCTGTCTCAGAGGAATGTGTCTCTCGCCTCTTTCTCGCTGCACGAACCGTTCTAACGTTGCGCCGCTACCCTATCTTAGCCATACCTTTCCCTCGGTGGGTTTTTATTCTTAGCTCGTTACTGTTTGCTACAGCAATGCTAAAGTAATATTTAAAACGATTACTGTTTATGCCAGTCGCTCTGCTGTTTGGGTTCCATTCATGTGCGGAGTTCGCCGGAATATGTCAGCTTGAGTAGCGAATGAGAAGAACGTGAACGAAGGGGCCCGATTTTCTTAGTCACAATAATATACTTGAGTAGGTCGTACTTGAGTAGCAACTTGAGCAGTAAATTTCGCTGTCCTCAAACGAACCACTGTGCGAAGTGGCAGTGTATGCCCATAAGTACTTCTACTTTTCATATTCTATCCATCATGCTAACCAACGCCCGTAGCTAATGCTCGAAATAGAAGCGCTGGAAGCCATCATTACTGATAATAACACTGACATCGTCATAATTACGGAGTCATGGCTAATCCCGGGCATTAATCACCAGAAGCTCTCATGCATCAATATCCCCTACTGCGTTTACCGGCTCCTCACGGTGGGAAGGCGGGGAGGCGGCATTTTCGTATTCATGAAAAATGGTCTGGTCCTCTTTCCCATTGCTGTAACTTTTAACCATGAAAATCCTTCCCTAAAGGTACGCCTCGAATCATTCACGATTATTATAGTTTGCTGCTACATACTTTCTTGTTTGGCCTCCTTCACCAACTTTCGTTGTTCAAGGAGGCAGTCCTTCACACAGTTTATCAAACTTCCACTCCCGTTTTCCCCGCGCAAATTATGTATTATGCGGTGATTTTAACTTTACTTATGTTGACTGGTACACTCTTGCTAGTAACTCGCGTCTGTCCAGTTAATTGGTTGACCTAACTCTACAGTTCAACCTCGCTCAAGTTGTCACCATACCAGCAAGCGGAAACAACGTTCTTCGCATAGTAGTAGCTGCAGATCCTCAGTTTATTACTTTAATGCAAATAACCAACAGATTAAACGACCATTAAATACTGTTTGGTATTTTCACTTTCAATTGACATGCCTAATTGTCGGCCTTTAGCGAAATATATCCGGGACTGCAGAAAAGCTAACTTCACTGAAATTAACCCTGGAGTTGCCGTGTTACCTCAGCACTTCACCAGGGTAGCTAACTCAAAAACCATCGGACAGGACTGGCTATCCTATAAACAACAGGTTCTATCACTGATGGAGAAGTAGGTGTTTCTCGTGCGCATTCGCGGAAATACTGATAAGCTCTAGTTTTCAAACACGTTGCGTCAACTTTCAACGAAATGGCAAAGTGTTTTCCGAGAGACCAAAAAAAGTTAACTCTGTACAAAAATGGGAAAATTACTTCAAGGCTTTGCGCAGCTACAACTCCCTTTTAAAACAAACGAAGCAGAAAGTTTACCGTCAGGATCTGTTGAACAGCCTTCTTGATATTCCACGAAAGTTCTGGATGACACTAACAAACAACTTTGCTCCTTCACAACACATCGCCCTACTCAGACCAAATGGCTCTCAAGTTCCAGATCTCCAACGCTGCGATGATATGAATTCTTATTTTTGTTCAATTTTCACTCGGCATTCCAACCAAATAATGTCTCCCTTACCGCTCCTCAACCTCACGCAGATGCCACCCATAACAATTACAGTAGAAGGCATATCCAAACTTATCCGTCACCTGAAGACTTCAAGTACGCCTGGCCTCGATAACACACCTGTCAAACTCCTAAAAGGAACGAAATTAATTTCCAGTGTGGTATTGCAAAATATTTGCGATGAATGCAGTACCACTGGTGCCAAAAAAGATGCACTCGCCAAGATAAAAAAAAAAATAAAGAATCGACGTTTCAGGCCCCGTACGGGTCCCTTGATCACAATGAAAATGTAAGCATGGGCGTGCGGCTATTTATGGGGGAGGTGGCGCAGCGTTCGGGTGTATATCTCGGGAAGATCACCGCGCATCCTGTTTATCGTATGTCTAGTTGATTGGATGTAAAATGATTATAAAAGCCAATGGGCAGATAAGCGCTTTTTTTTTTGCGATGATGACTACCGAGGCCCAATCAATGATGTGTCTGATTAGTTCGCGTTGTTCCGCCAGGGCGTTCGCGGCTGTGTGGCCCGTGGCGACGTCATTCATGTGTTGTGTCAAGCGCCGTTTAAAATTTCCGCTATCGCCCATGTACGACACGTCACACTCCTTGCATGGTATCTAGTATATCACTCCTGGCTAGTCCGTGTGTTGCAAAGGGTCTTTTGTGCGAACCTGCTGTTGCCAATTTTACGGGAAGGCACACGGGCGATTGCAACATGGTAACCCTTTAAAATTCGTGCAAGGGCTTCGCTTGTACCCACTGTGTAGGGCACCGCCGCGCGCTTCACTGTTTCTTTCGCCGTTTCACGGCGGGGCTTGCGTTCTGAGCAGTTGTCGAGGGTAGCCATTGTTCAACAGGTCCCTTTTGAGAACCTGTGGCTCTTGCCTACGTTTCGTGGGGCTGGATCAGACGCGGAATGTTCGGTAGAAGAGTGCTGCTGCAACGGATCGCTTTTGCCTAATTAGGTGTGCCGAGTCGAAGCTAAGGTACTTTCCGGTGTGCGTTGGCTTTCTGCAGATACTAGTCCTCAAACCTCTTGAAGTCCTCTCCACGAGGACATCCAGGAAGGGAATTCGCCCATTGTTTTGATTTCAGGTGCTCGAGGAAATGTATTGCGTGCCGGCGAGGGATAATGCAGAAGCAGTTGTCCGTGTATCTTAGAAATAGCTTTGGTTGCGTCTCAAATGAAGATAAGGCGGCGCTTTCCAGATACTCTAAAGCAATGTTGGCGCAAACGACAGTTACAGTCTCCGATCGCTTTGCGGAATATTTGCTTGTAATACTGCTTGTTAAAGACGAAGTACGTATTCTCAAGGCAAACTTTTAGAAGGCGGCAAATGTCGTGGGATTCGAATGGCGTGCGTTCGGGCAATAAAGAGTCAGCCTCGAGAAGTTTGCTGCAGCACTCGACCGCATAGCCAATAAGCACACATGTAAACATTGACTTTACGTCAAAGGACATCGTGACTTCGCCATCATCAATGCAGGCGCTTCTTATTTGCTCAATGAAATGGGTGGAGTCTTTGACGAAAGTGGGCGTGGGTCCTGCAAGGGGCCGAAGAATACGGTGCAGATAGCTGGACAGTTCGCACAGCGGCGAGTGTGTGTAGTCCACAATCTGCCGTACCGGAACGTCCGGCATGTCAATTTTCGGCAGTCCGTAGATCGCGGGAGCCGATCCGTTGTTGCAGAGCGACCTGTAGTAGAGATTCTTTCTTTTTCATTTCGCGCTATTATACATTGCTTACATGTATGGATATTACGAACATGTTTTTACAGATGGTTCTGTGACACAGACCTCTTCTGCGGCGGCCTACACGGTACCAGGAATGGGGATCGCACAACGGTTCAAGATAGGGCACAGGACGTCGTCTACAACAGCTGAGTTGACCGGAGTTCGAGAAGCAGTTCGCTGCATATTGCAACAGTCTCGAGAAGTGGACAGTATTCTGTGACTGAAAACCAGCACTGCAACTCATCAGCAATTATATGAATGACAGAACCGCAAATCCAGAGGAAAGACGGGGAATGCGGGAGATGGAAATTCAAGACGCTGAGAAAAACGTGAACAAGGTGCATGCTGGAGCCAACGTTTCGACAAGTGGACTTGTCTTATTCAAGGTGACGTATGCTTTCCTCGCCACAGTATATATAGGTGAGGTTCTTCTAAAGGGGCGAGGGTGACGTCGCCTTGAAGAAGACAAGTCCACTTGTCGAAGCGTTGGCTATATCATTCACCTTGATCACGTTTTTCTCATGGTCCAGAACCGCATATAGTCATCTGGTTTATGACATCATGTCTCTGCTTGCTGAGGCGTCTCATTCAGGGCATACCATCGTCCTGCAGTGGATTCCTGGCCATTGTGGAATATCTGGAAATGAACAGGCTGGCGCGGAAGAAAAAAAGGCGCACACTGACGGAACCATTATAAAAATTCATTTTTTCCGGTATGACATTAATGCCTTGCTCCATAACTGCATCAAAACTTCGATGGAAGGACATTGGGAAACCCCGAACATCAAGAAGAGCGCCTCCATAGACTTGACGCTGGTTTACAATTCCGGCTTCCACTTCGGTGGCGGAGAGGCCAGGAAACACTCATTCATCGATTACGGCTGGGTGTGGCATACACCCACCGATACCTTCGAAGATTGGACAAGCGCGGGACCCTAACTGCAGCGTCTGTCACACTCCCGAGACAATAGCTCACGTAGTTTGCGTGTGCCCTCAATACGCGGCTGAATAAAGAACATTCAAATCTACTTTTGACTGCTTGGGCTCCCGCCCCTTTTCAGAAGAAAAGCTTTTGGGCGCGTGGAGGAGTGTTGACTGTTCAAAACGTGCCATAAAATCACTTTCGAACTTGAGATTGGTTTAGACGATCGCCTCTAGAACCTGTGAGACGGAGAGCCAGTGCGAAATGTGTTTGCGCAATAACTTTTTGTGACAAGATTACTTTTTGTGTGGACAAGATCACGCTTACGTGTATTGCGCCTACGGTGCGCATCCGCATATTGAACAACGTTTATGTAGTATCTCATTGTACCATAACATAATCACCCGCCACCTACCTTCCCTTTATTTCCCCTTTCCCCATTAAAATCTGCGCCACCTCCTTCCTTTCGGGGGGGGGGGGGGGTACAAACTTAAAAACTTAAATAAGCAGCTTCCGGAACTCCGATTCTACCTTCCTCGTTGGATCCCTAGCCAGTTTGGCATAGGTCGACGTGTTCTGGAGCAGCCCATTTATCTTTTTGACCTAGTCCACATGGTCCAAAACCACAGTGGCATTTCGTTTGTCCGCAGGGAGGATGACTATGTCCTCGTTTTATTGTAACTGTTTCAACGCGGTTCTTTCTGCTTCTGGCAGCGTCGTAGGATTGGTCCTCGTAACGTTCGAGACGACCCCAATTGCATGCGATCGAGCTTCTTCCTGTAGACTGGGCTCAATAAGTCGTACCGCTTGTTTCACGGCGCAAGTCAGCTGGCCGACATTTGATCGTGTGCCGATGTTGCACATAAGGCCGTGGCTGAGCAGAGCATGCTCTCCCGGGTCGAGCCTGTATGAACATTAGTTCTGAACACCTAGTGTACCCGAATTATTGGCATTTCTGCGTAAAAGAAGGAAGAACTTGGAATCCTGGCACGCTGACCTTTTTTCCCGCGTGGCGGCAGCAGTGCTGTTGGCGTGCAGTAGAACGCCGTGGAATTCGATGGGCAGCTGGTTTTCAACCCGACGTTGGGCGAAGAAGATGTCGTTATCCAGCCGTTTGATTGTTGCCTTTGTTTCGAGCATGCGGGCCTGTAAGAGGTGTTCCTCGGCTTTGGCAGTAGTCCGCTTCCTCATGGTATTCTTGACAAGGACCGGGAGCCGCAGGGACCACGGAGTGAGTCTATGTAGCTTGCAGTGCGTGTTGAACTGTAAGTGGCACTGGAACAAGGCAAGTCTCGTTTTTAAATTGACGAACTGACGGATTTGCGTTACGGCCGCAGCCCCATGATTCTCTCGAAGACCAACATAGTCAAGTGTTCGACGAATCATCTCGCGAGGAAGCATATTGGTGCCAAAAAACGTGCACACGCCAAGAATAAAATAAAATAAAGAACCGACGTTTTGGGCCCCGTACGGGTCCCTTGAACACAACGAAGACGTAAGCTTGGGCGCGCGGCTATTTATGGGTGAGGTGGCGCTGCGTTCGGGTGCATATCTCGGGAAGATTACCCCGCGTCCTGTTTATCGTGTGTCTAGTTGATGGGATGTAAAAAGATTCCAAAAGCAAATGGGCAGATAAGCGTTTTTCTTTTGCGAAGATGGCTACCGAGTCCCAGTCAATGATGTGTCCGGTTAGCTCCTGATGTTCCGCCAGGGCGTTCGCGGCTGTGTGGCCCTTGGCGACGTCATTCATGTGTTGTTTCAAGTGCCGTTTATAATTTCCGCCCTCAGTGCCCAGTGGCTGCGAAGCAACTGACCACGGCCGTGGTCAGACCTGTGACGCAGCAGAGGGTGCAAAGAATCTATGGATCTGGGCAGGCCGCCACTGCGGTATCTGAACCTAACAACGTTTAACGCTAGAACGTCGTCTAGTGAGGCAAGTCTAGCAGTGCTATTGGAGGAACTAGCGGGCATTAAATGGGATATGAAATGGGATCATGAAATGGGATATAATAGGGCTCAGTGCGGTTTGGAGGAAAAATTAGGCATTGATGATGATGATCATCATCATCATCATCAGCCTGGTTACGCCCACTGCAGGGCAAAGGCCTCTCCCATACTTCTGCAACAACCCCGGTCATGTACTAATTGTGGCCATGCCGTCCATGCAAACTTAATCTCATCCACCCACCTAACTTTCTGCCGCCCCCTGCTACGCTTCCCTTCCCTTGGAATCCAGTCCGTAACCCTTAATGACCATCGGTTATCTTCCCTCCTCATTATATGTCCGGCCCATGCCCATTTCTTTTTCTTGATTTCAACTAAGATGTCATTAACTCGCGTTTGTTCCCTCACCCAAGCTGCTCTTTTCTTATCCCTTAACGTTACACCTATAATTCTTCTTTCCATAGCTCGTTGCGTCGTCCTCAATTTGAGTAGAACTGTTTTCGTAGGCCTCCAGGTTTCGGCCCCGTAGGTGAGTGCTGGTAAGGCACAGCTATTATATACTTTTCTCTTGAGGGATAATGGCAACCTGCTGCTCATGATCTGAGAATCCCTACCAAACGCACCCCAGCCCATTCTTATTCTTCTGATTATTTCCGTCTCATGATCCGGATCCGCCGTCACTACCTGCCCCAAGTAGGTGTATTCCCTTACGACTTCCAGTGCCTCGCTGCCTATTCTAAATTGCTGTTTTCTTCCGAGCCTGTTAAACATTACTTTAGTTTTCTGCAGATTAATTTTTAGACCCACCCTTCTGCTTTGCCTCTCCAGGTCAGTGAGCATGCATTGCAATTGGTCCCCTGAGTTACTAAGCAAGGCAATATCATCAGCGAATCGCAAGTTACTAAGGTATTCTCCATTAACTTTTATCTCCAAATCTTCCCAATCCAGGTCTCTCATAATACCTCCTGTAAACACGCTGTGAATAGCATTGGAGAGATCGTATCTCCCTGCCTGACGCCTGTCTTCATTGGGATTTTGTTGTTTGCTTTATGGAGGACTACGGTGGCTGTGGAGCCGCTATAGATATCTTTCAGTATTTTTACATACGGCTCGTCTACACCCTGATTCCGTAATGCCTCCATGACTGCTGAGGTTTCGACAGAGTCAAACGCTTTCTCGTAATCAATGAAAGCTATATATAAGGGTTGGTCATATTCCGCACATTTCTCTATCACCTGATTGATAGTGTGAATATGGTCTATTGTTGAGTAGCCTTTACGGAATCCTGCCTGGTCCTTTGCTTGACAGAAGTCTAAGGTGTTCCTGATTCTATTTTCGATTACCTTAGTAAATATTTTGTAGGCAACGGACAGTAAGCTATTCGGTCTATAATTTTTCAATTCTTTGGCGTCTCGTTTCTTATGAATTAGGATTATGTTAGCGTTCTTCCAAGATTCCGGTACGCTCGAGGTCATGAGGCATCGCGTATACAAGGCGAAATGAAGCATGTACAGGGCTAAAAAATGGGCACGTGCTGTGCTACTGGGGCCTATAGGAGAGACAAGAACTAGGAGTCGGATTCCTGATTAATAAGGATGTAGCTGGTAACATACAGGAAGTCTATAGCATTAACGAGAGGGTGGCAGGTCGTCTTGTGAAACTTAACAAGAGGTACCAATTGAAGGTCGCACAGGTCTACGCGTCTACCTCCACTCATTATGACCAGGAAGTCCAAATCTTCTATGAAAACGTGGAATCGGCGATGGCAAAAGTAAGCACAAGATACACTATACTGATGGGCGAACTCAATGCCAGGGTAGGCAAGAAGCAGGCTGGAGAGAAGTCAGTGGGTGGAGATGGCATGGGTTCTAGGTGTTGGAGGGGAGGGTTGTTTGCAGAACGGAATAATATGCGGATAATGAATACCTTCTGCAAGCGGGTTAACTGAAAGTGGACGTAAAGGAGCCCGAATGGCGAGCCTAGAAATGAAATAAACTTCATGCTCTGCTCTAACCCTGGCATCATACAAGATATGGACCTGCTCAGCAAGTTGGACTGCAGTGATCATAGGGTGGTAAGAACTCGAATTAGCCTACACATGAGGAGGGAATGGAAGAAACTGGTACATAAGAAGCCGATCACTGAATTAGCGGTAAGAGGGAAAACAGAGGAATTCAGGATCAAGCTACAGAACAGGTATTCCGCCTTAAGTCAGGAAAAGGACCTTAGTGTTGAAGATATGAATGACAATCTTATGAACATCATTAAGGAGTGTGCAACAGAAGTCGGTGGTAACTGCGTTAGATAGGATGCCAGTAAGCTATTCAAGGAGACGAAAGATCTGGTCAAGAAACGCCAATGTATGAAAGGCTTTAACCCTGCAGCTAGGATAGAACTGGTAGAACTTTCCAAGTTAATCAACAACCGTAAGACAGCTGACATGAGGAACTATAATATGGCTAGAATGGAACATGCTCTGAGGAACGGAGGAAGCTTAACAGCAGTGAAGAAGAAACTAAAAATAGGCAAGAATCAGATGTATGCGTTAAGAGACAAAGCCGGCAATGTCATAACTAATATGGATAAGACAGTTGAAGGGGCTGAGGTATTCTATAGAGATTTATACAGTGCCAGTAGCACCCATGACGATAATGGAAGAGGGAATAGCATAGAGGAATTTGACATCCCACACGTAACACTAGAAGAAGTAAAGAAAGCCTTGGGAGCTATGCAAAAGGGGGAGACAGCTGAGGAGGATCAGGTAACGGCAGATTTGTTGAAG
This sequence comes from Dermacentor albipictus, assembly GCF_038994185.2. NCBI lineage: Eukaryota > Metazoa > Arthropoda > Arachnida > Ixodida > Ixodidae > Dermacentor > Dermacentor albipictus. The sequence goes on along the minus strand of NC_091822.1, from coordinate 6,620,303 downwards.
TATGGTGGGCAGATTGTTCTAGAAAAACTGGCCGCCTTCTGTGCCCAATGCCTCATGACCTCAAACTACAGGAATCTTGGAAGAACGCCAACATATTCTTGTTCTATAAGTTAGTGGGACGCCAAAAACTTGAAAAAATATAGACCGATCAGCTTACTGTCCGTTGCCTACGAAGTATTCACTAAGGTAATTGCAAATAGAATAAGTAACACCTTAGAATTCTGTCATCCAAAGGAGCAGGCAGGATTTCGCAAAGGCTACTCAACAATAAACCATATTCACACTATCAATCCGGTGATAGAGAAATGTGCGGAATATAACCAACCCTTATATATAGCTTTCATTGATTACGAGAAAGCATTTGATTCAGTCGAAACCTCACCAGTCATGCAGGCATTACAGAATTAGGGTGTACACGAGCCGTATCTAAAAATACTGAAAGATATCTATAGTGGCTCCGCAGCCACCGTAGTCCTCCATAAAGAAAGTAACGAAATTCCAATAAAGAAAGGCGTCAAGCAGAGTGATGCGATCGCTCCTATGCTATTCACAGTGAAATTACCGGAGGTACTCCGAGACCTAGATTGGGAAGAATTTGGGATAAGAGTTAATGTAGAATACCTCAGTAACTTGCGATTCGCTGATAACATTGCCTTGATTAGTAACTCAGAAGACCAATTGCAATGCATGCTGACTGACCTGGAGAGGCAAAGTAGAAGTGTGGGTCTAAAAATTAACCAGCATAAAACTAAAGCAATGTTTAACAGTCTCAGAAGAGAACAGCAGTTTACGATAAGTAGCGAGGCACTGGAAGTGGTAATGGAGTATATCTACTTAAGGCACGTAGTGACCGCAAATCCGGATCATGAGACTGAAATAACCAGAAGAATAAGAATGGGCTGGGGTGCGTTTGGCAGGCATTCTCAGATCATGAATAGCAGGTTGCTATTATCCCTCACGAGAAATGTGTATAACAGCTGTGTCTTACCAGTACTCGCGTACGGAGCAGAAACCTGGAGGCTTACGAAAAGGGTTGTACTGAAATTGAGGACGACGCAACGAGCTATGGAAAGAATAATGATGGGTGTAACTTTAAGAGCTAAGAAAAGAGCAGATTGGGCGAGGGAACAAACGCGAGTTAATGACATCACATCTGAAATCAAGAAAATGAAATGGGCATGGGCATATCATGTAATGAGGAGGGAAGATAACCGGTGGTCATTAAGAGTGACAGACTGGATTCCAAGAGAAGGGAAGTGTAGCAGGGGCGCCAGAAGGTTAGGCGGACGGATGAGATTAAGAAGTTTGCAGGGACCATATGGCCACAATTAGCAAATGACCGGGATAGTTGCAGAAGTTTGGGAGAGGCCTTTGCCCTGCAGTGGGGGTAGCCAGGCTAATGATGACGATGATATAGAGAAAACACGTGCGGTTCTCGAAGGCTGTTGTCTGGATACTCAAAACCTGGCAAGAAGGGTGGCCAAGGCAGCTCGAGGTGGGTGCGACATTTGTGTAGTATGGAACATCTGCAGCAGTCGAAATGGGCTTGCTGCACTGAAGGTGCATACGTTCTCGTGCTTATCTTCTGCGAACACAGGTTACACATTTTCATAGGCATAACCTGCCTGTAACGCTGAATAGCAAGAACACCAGAATTGTGCTATATTACGGCAAGAACAATTAAGCTGATGGCAGTGCTAAAGGGCCGCCAAATGAAGCATGAAACGCCGTTGCGCTGGCTGGCGTTGGCTAATGCCATTTATGATGGTCTCGTTCGACTCGAACTGTGATCGTCTGCGCGACGTTGTGCTCGTTGAGTTTTGCTTGTTCTTGGGAGACAACGCCGTGTTCGGTGGTGGATTCGGAACACTTTTGTTGCCTCATTAGCCACAGTGCAAAATGAACGACTGACGTCATGCAATTCAGAGGTATCACGGAGGATTTGCTTAAAATTCGTATAACCTTTGAAAGGGTTTATTGCAGCGAAGCTGTTAAAGGTTACTTTCCCCATCATCGTGTCCGCGTGTAGAATAAAATCCCGAAGATAGTGGAATGCCGGGCCGATCCGCGGCGAAGGTGAAGCAGGCGTTAAGCACTCCCCAAACGTGGGATTTACGAGTTGGAGTCGGGCGTGTAAAGAGAGGCAGCTGGCCCATGCCGTCTTCCGACTCCTCCGTGCTAAGGAAGTGGTTGAAGGGAGAAACTTGCTGTCATCTGGAACTAGGAGTACGGGATATATTTACAACATTTACATGAAGACTGGAGAGCGTTGCATTTCATTAGTCTAGCATGACTGAAAACCAAACACACCGAGCAGCCGACAAGACGGCTGCTTAAGCAGACTGTGTCCTCTCTATATCCCCAGTCGAGGAAACACTGCCGTCCAACCTTTGTCCAATCGGAGCGTCCAAAGTCGCCTTTGAGGGTGAGGAGTCACGCACTCACTTCGGCACTTTTGTTTCACTGGACACACCGAGCGGAGAGGGTCCTCGTAGACAGGGGTTGTCACGCTTGACTCAAGCTGGCACCTCTTGATTCCAGAGCTGACTCCGTAGCTAGCCGCCGCGTCTGTCCAGTGAATGTGACGATTACTGGCGCCCGTCAGAAATCCCCGCAAAACACCCTTTTCCTCCTATTAGACGGTGAAAGCGACAGCGAACCAACTAAGAATACTCGGTCTGCCGAACGCGGCTAGTCTTGCTGGTGCCGTGTAGCTGACCGAAGGCGTCGCAATGTTGGTTTCACTAAGCGATTCGTTGCAGCGGGCTGGAGAGGTTACTATCCCCGCAGACCAATCGTAACAGCTCCACTATGGCCCGAAAAATCTCGATGGGCCTGCGCTGATAATCGCTGGACAGGATGAGAATGGCTGGCGATGATGAATATGGCTTGGCTCTCTGCAACAACTGCAAATTTGGAATGCCTTAAACCACCTCACAACAACTGGTATAGAAGAGTCGATCGCGGCAACAAAATACCACCCAGCGGGCAAACGCTCGGAATCAGCTGGTAACCCATCAGGCTTCCTATCAGAATTTCAATGGAAGCCGCTCAACTGGGAACCGCAAATTTTGACCCCAAAATTTTGGGCCGCAAAAGCAAGCGTTCGCGTTACACCCGAGTTTAACCAAACCGGAGTGTCGCGCTGCACGAGAGCAAGTGCATGCGCAGAAGTACACTGAAGGTTCTAAACGACCAGTGCCCCAACACAACTTGTGCAGCCTAATTACACGAACAGCCTGCTCTTACCCTATCGCAGTCGCGTAGTTATCGCACGTACTTGTGACACTGAAGATTCCCGTCAACTCCAGAAGTACGTAGTCAAAATCGCGCTAGTTTTGTGGTCCCTGTCCACAACGCGTATTTGCGCCGTACATACACGTTTCATAACGCTCACTCATGTTTCTTCCTCTAGTCCATGCAGGACACGTACCTTAAGAGAACAACTAAACTTGCGTAACTTATGCACTCAGCAGAACCTTTCAAAAATGCATCTTCTAATAACTAGTTCTGCTCACGCTCACTTCAAAAGACAGAATGCGGCCGTTCTCCACACACACGGGCCACCCATTCAAGCATTCTGCTTTCTTCCATGCACGGGACATGCGCTACTAGCACTAACAACGCTTCTCAGTGAAAGCTATGCGCCTACTGAAAACTTACGCGCTTAACGTTAGAAACAATTCTAAAGAAAGAATGTTAGATATTATACGCGCGCGTTCCCCTAGGCCTCTAACCGATAGCCTTTACGCTTTAGGTGTCCCCCCCAAAAAAGAAAGCCTGCCTACTTATTAATTACCAACTCCTGAAAATAACGGTTTAGGTAAAAGACATGTTTCAAGCCTAGGAGCTTCTCAAACCAAAATGTTAAGGAAGCGCATACCTTCCATATTCAAAGAAACTCTAGTCTCAAATTGCAAAAATTTTCAAATGCTCAATAAAACATAACAACATGTTTAATTTCTACGGACGCTGTCTTGGTCCCCCGTTCCAATAGTTTACGATGGACTCCTACTTTTGAGCAAGTACTCGAGGTGGTCGCGTATCAAAAGCTATTCTGGCTATCCAGGAACAAAAGGCTGGACACTCCATGAGCGCCTTCAAAACGTTACAGTCTCTTGCCAGTTTGCATCCTGGTTTTCATCATGACCTTGACTGACGGCGTCGCGACTCCTTACCACCTCGTCTCGTCCTGCCACCTTGCGCTCTTTCGCCCTGCATGCTACACCCCGAAAAGAACGACGGAACAACGAGGAAGATAACTAACTGCCTCGTGCCCTTTGTCCGTGTTCGCGCAGAAGATGCTTCTCGATCTCTTTTCGACCGATGACTCGAATGTGCTTGATACGCAAACGTCGTCAAAGACGACCGCACCTTTGCTTTTTTTCGCGCGCGGCCTTTCGCGTCTATCGCCGTCTTTGGCGGCGCTTCATTATTCACCGCATGCCAATCTTTACGTTATTTTTTCTCCGGCGTCTTTCTCTAGCGCTCACTTTTGAGCCATCTGTTCGCTCCTCATGCTGACGGTCATGTATGTCGTCGGTCCGGATCGATCTCTTACCCGCACAATCTGAGTGATGTTTATTTAAAGCAACTCTCTCTTTGCCTGAACTGGCGGAGAGCTCAACTGGCTCTGGAACAATGCAGAAGTCTTTACTCGAGCTACGCAACTCGCACTCTTGCTAACTGCCCTCTACTGCATTGCTCAGCTCACGCTGTGCAGCGGCACACAGCTAGTCGGTCTGGATTGCGGTCTCACCCGCACAGTCCGAGTGATTCATAACTAAATCATTCCTCTCTTGGCCAGGTAGACTGGCGGACAGCTGCACCGATCCCTGAACAATGCAGTTGTCTTCCCTTGAGCTACGCAGCTTGTAATCCTGCGAAACGCCCTCAACCGTATCGTCCAGCTGGCACTGTGCTTCGGCCCGCAGATTTCACTCGGCCCTTATCTCGCCATGGGTGCCGGGTCTGTCGGGTAAGCGGTACTATGAATGTCATTAACCTCCTTAAAATTATCTGCGACGCACACGCACGGTGACTCTGCCAATTCATTCACAGCTGGCGTAGCTCTATCTACAGTGCTCTGCATTCACAGTGCCCAGGCAATTCGTCGGTCTCACTGCGGCCTTCAAGGGCCTCTGTTGTCACTAAGGCATCCTAGCTGCTAGTACTTTGTGTTCACCTATGAAGCTGCTGCTAATCCCACAGGTACTACTCATTGTTGCGGTTTTCGACCAAAATCTGCTATGGACGTCCACGTTCGCTGCGTCCAGCCTACAGATTTGTCAAGCCGCTGCTGTGTTCGTTCGATTGCCTGCTCTAAACCTTGAATCACTTTGTCCAAAGCTGCAACGTACTGCCTCGTCCCCAGGTCCTCAGGGATTGAAATCTACAAACCCAGAGAGATTGAAGCCTGCTAAATCTTCAGCCGAAACCAAATGCTTACCCACTGAAGCAGCACCATATAACCAGTCCTCCGCCGTATCCAGTCAGTTGTAAAAGGTGGGTAATACCAAGTCGCCTCCAACTCTATCGGGATACCGGTAGGTTGCCGCGTCCCAAAGCCTTAGAGATCAATGTCGTTGCTGTCTACGAGATGCAGGACGATCCCACTGCTGCGACGAATTGTACAAGTTGGAGTCGGGTATGTAATAAGAGGTAGCTGGCCCATGCTATCGTCCGACTCATCCATGCTACGGACGTGGTTGAAGGAATGAACTTGCTCTCATCGAGAACTAGCAGTGCGGGATTTCTTTACAATATTTACGTGAAGACAAGCGAACGTTACACTTCATCAGTCTAGCATGACTGAAAACGAAGCACACCGAGCAGCCGAAAAACCGGCTGCTTAAACAAACTCTGTCCTCCCTAGATCCCCACGCGAGGAAAAACTGCCGTCCAACCTTTGTCCAATCTGAGTTTCCAAAGTCGCTTTTGAGGGCGAAGATTCACGCACTCACTTCCGCACTTTTGTTTCACTGGACACACCGAGCGGTAAGGGTCCTCGTAGACAAGCGTTGTCACGCTTGATTCAAGCTGGCGCCTCTTGATTCCAGAGCTGACTCCGCAGTTAGCCCCCGCGTCTGTCAAACGAATGTGACGACTACAGGTGCCTGAGAGAATGCGCGGCAAAACACCCCTTTCGAGGAGTTCTCTTGCTCCAATTAGACCGTGAAGGCGACAGCGAACGAACCGACACTACGCGGTCCGCCAAACGTGCCTAGCCTTGCTGGCGCCGTGGAGCTGGCCGAAGGAGTCGCATTGTTGGCTTCACAAAGCGATTCGCCGCAGCGCTATGGAGAGATTCCAAGGTTACTATCCCCGCAGGCTGATCGCAATAGGTTTGATCCCGAAGAGAGTGCAATACTGGGTGGGCCCGCGCCGGAAGTGAAGCAGGTGTTAAGCACTCCCGATACATGATCCGGCCCCAAAGATAATGCAACGCCGGGCCGACCCGCGGCGAACGTGATGCAGACGTTAAGCGCTCCCCAATGGTGGGCCGATCCCGAAGATAGTAGAGTACTGGTCCAGCCCACGGTGGAAGTGAAGCAGTCGTTAAGCGCTCCCCATGCGTGAGCCGACTCCAAAGATAGTGCATTGCCGGGCCAACCCCCGGCGGAAGTGAAGCAGACGTCAAGATCTCCCTATATGTGGACCGATCCCAAAGGAGGTGCAATGCCGGGCGGACCCGCCAGGGAGGTGCAGTTCGCCATTAAGGTGCCTACATACACAGTTTCGCTGGTCATCCTTCACAGACTGCAAGGGCACTGAGTTTTTTTTTTTCGTTTTTGCTTACTACAGGAACATGCTGGTGTATTTTTCTTTTGTCTATTTTGTGTTTAAAGAACCGCAACGCTTATAGGCGCTGATTTGTATACAGCCGCAGCGCGAGAACCTGTGATCCGGAGGGTTCTAACAGCGCACTTCAGTCTTGTGCGAGAAGCAATCATATTGCCTGTGTTAATTAAAGCGATCCCCAACACCCGAGGAATGTAAAACGAGATTGAGTCGCTTAGAAACTCACGCGATAGATATATCCAGCAGGAATGTTCCAACTGTTTAGGCAACTGGCTCCTTGTACTGTGTTTGGTAAGCGCGTACGCCCTCTACAACTGTCTTCATGAGCCGGTAGGGTAGGAATAAATTAAAGGGCGCTTTTTTCGCTTCTTCGCAGCACACAAACTAAGGGCAGTACAGCGCAGTATTGATGTTTTTCTCGTTTAGCATGTCATGTCGTTAGCTACTGCGGCCAAACTACCGTGGTCATTTTGATGTTCTCTTGGGACAATAGCAGGAATCCTGAAGTTGCAAGTAAGGTACTCCAGTCCGCCACGAGCGTTCGAACTTCTTTCCCACTAAAGGCTTTATCTATGCTTCATCTTCATCCATCCCACCGGCGCTGCAGCAAAGAATACCGAGACTTGACAGCACTGTCGCGTCGGCAGCTGCTGTGACTGACTGAAGAAGTATTTTAATGACTGGAAAATGTAGAGAGGTGACTGACTGATAATTTATGATTGGCTGATGCCATGATCTGCTGGTTGCCCGTAAACCAGTCCTGCGGCGAAAAAATTTAGACCAAGCCAGCAGTAAGAAGTGAAGGACAGAATAGAAAACAGGATAAATAAAAGCTATGTAAAAACGCCATTGTACTTGTTTGAGCATGCGTAAGCTTTGTGCCAGTTCATCTGCACGCATAGGACGCGGCGTGTGCTGTTTACCGCGTTAGACGAAGTGGTAGACGGTTCAATAAATAGATGCTTTATTGTCCTTGTAATCTGTTTTGGCTCTTGATCGGACCAGTATAAACCCTTATCGGTGGTTGTCAACGTGATCAAACACGATCCATCCCTTCTAGACACTTAACTTTTCTCGGTCATTATTAATCTTATCGGACTCGATCCGACCTTATCAACCATTATAGGTCGTTACACTTTATCGGACTCGATACAATCCCTATCAGCGCTCATCAGTCGTTATCAACCATATCGGAATCGATCCGACCGTTATCAGCTCTTATTTGTTCTTATAAACTTTATCGAACTTGTTACGACCCTTATCAACCCTCACTGGTGGCATCAACCTTATAAAAATTCATCTGACATTATAAGATGTTATCGCTCTTTAGCACCTCATCCATCCGCGTCGAACCGTTATCAACTGCGATGAGATTTATATAAGTCCTCATCATCCCTTATCATCCTTCTCAACTCATTGACTACTTATGTTTCTGTGTTCCGCGAAAACACAGACAACGCAGTACAACGCACTCGTGGTTCAGATATATTCGTCATCTGCAATCGGCGGTGTTTAGCTCGGTGGATAAGTAACTCGCGTTCTGAGCATCACGCGTGCGCGGTGGTTTTGCTCAGTGAGCCGCATAGAAACGCATTTAGAAGAGTCGGGCGTCTATGCTTGTCAATCACTGGGAAGCGCCACAACCGAAGCCGACTCGGACTGGAGTGGCTCCATAACTGTAGTCGTCAATAAAACTTTCTTCTAAATTTTTGTATTGTTCGCTCGCAGCTGCGAATGTTTGATCCAACTGATATCTCACGAAACAGAGCTTGACTTGCTTGGGGTTATATTTCTCCAGCCATCGCGCCAATAAAGCCTAGAACACAACTTTTTTTGCTAGAGCGTTAAGGGCGCCGTGTCGCAAAAAAAAAAAAATCCATTTTCGGCGCCGGCGGAGTTCAATGTAGGGCGGTGCTTTGTGACAATTTGGTACAAGGGCATCGAGCTAGGAAACCTTGGCAATCATCCCGACTAGAGTTCAGGGTAGCTAGTGAATGGCATGAATATTCCTAGTCCTTGTGCCCTTTCTTCTTTGTCTTGTTTCAGGGACGCAGTTATTTACATTGTTCCCGATCTAATGAATGAATTTTTTTTCCTTTTATATACAGTATTTACTTGCCTAATGCTTGCTCCTAAGAGGTCCGTGAGCGAAAACTGCCGTATAATTTAGGTATATGTATGTGCTGCGCCTTGCTATTTGACATTCGTTATGTGCGGGTAATATTGCCACACCATTCTGTTACTAAAGTGCTCATCCCTGGACTCACATTATTGACAAAGTTATTGCTCGGAATTTTATAGGCTGAGAGCCCACACACAAATGTCATATAACAAAACAGCGACTGCACATGACTTTTATGTTAAATGTTCTCAGACTTAAATATGAAAAGTGCGAAACAATAACGGAAATCTGAAAATGATTTAATTTACTGCCGCGGCTGTGCACAACCGCCGGGATCGGCCCACGCAAGAGACAGCGTTTCTACCAGAAAGCTCGCCTTCGTGCATAGCGTTCGCTATGAGCGTTGCGCGCTAAACAATACGGTCACATAAGCTGCAGTTGCCAGGAAGTGGGAGAAGCAGTAATGGATCTTTGAAAGCTGTCGCATTCCATTGTTAAAGGCGAAGCTTGAGTGTCCTCCAAGTTTTTTCTTCCCGCATTCGGCACACATGCAAAGAGAGTGAGATAATGTATGCTATGCAGTTAACGCGCGGCCGACTGCGTTAACTGCATAGGATACATTATCGCACAGTTAACATTATCGTAGTTAACGCACAGCCAACTGCGTCAACTGCTTAGTCAAAATACGTAATTAAAATGAAGGGATCGCATCAGTAGGGGATGCCTTGATTTTCGTGTTTTATTTAGCCGCCGCTTGATATACATAGGCACTTGATGCATGCACGTGGCGGCTGAAGTGAGTGGTGAAGTGCTCATTTGCATGGCAGCGAGAGAAGTGGGCGACGACGACGGGCGTGTCCTTTAGAGCAAAAGCGCTGCGTCTCAGTCACTGCACTTGGCTTCCTTTTCTCGTTCACAAGTTTCGCTGACTCCTGCGCTGCCTCTCTTCACATGAAGTGGTTGTTTGGGCAGGAGTGTGAAACATGAATAGTTGCACAGATATTGCCGTGCGTCTGTAAAGAAATTATCCAGAACCACATCGTGATCTACCACCGTCTCCCTATACATAATTTTCAGCAAGCACTGCTTCTGGCCTTAGCGTATGGCTGAATCCAGGAGGCGAGTCTTAAGAGTTAACCTTCATGTATACCTTGAAGACTCGTAATTGGTGTTGCCATGTTCACTGAATAAATGACATGAAACAGCCCTTCAATTCAATCCTTCTACCGCTCTGGCGACCGTGACTAGCTGTTAGGTTCCGTGGTACGGTGCGCGCTTATTACGGCGAGCATTTTTTCTGCGGGAGTTTTGCGGTAGTTAGGATCATGCGGTAGTTAGGAACTCGCATCATGCCAAGATTATCCGAGGCTTACGTCCCAAATCCGAGGCATTAAGCCGGCTTCTTTGAGGCTAATAGTCTCCCGAGATTCGTGGCACTTGCGAAAGCGTGCATTTTATTCTCTGTTTGTCAATGCTGAACGATACGTTACAATCTGCGATACGACCAACCTGGCCAACCAGCAGACACTTCCCGTAAGCAGGGGTACATCCTCTGCTGCGTCGAATGCGACACGGCACGCAGCAGTCGCGCACAAACAAGAGCCACTGCCATACGCCGACGTCTTTTAGCGAGTGAGCCGGTCGTTCGAGTTTTCGGGTATCTGAATCCGTCCTTGGCACGCAGTCTGAACTCATAAGAAGGACACACAAGCTCCCCATAATTGAATCATTGTATGACTTTTACATGATGGCTCGTAGGGGAGGGGGGGGGGGTGAGTTACGCACCAATCATGTGAGCTGCACAAGTAGCGTGAAATAGGAAAAAGAAGAGAAAAAAAAAACGCGTACCAGTGTTTATTGCGACCAGCAATCTTCTCGAGACAGAAATGCCTATCATGCAAAATAAGACAATAAAAAGCAGCAGATCAAATGACTTGAAATCATCATACAGCGAAGCTTTGTGTGAATGCATAAACAGTCGAAACGCGAGTTCGTGTGTATTGAATGTCCGCAGAGGAAGGCTTTATTCAGTCATTGTAGAGTGGCTAATACCAATGCCTTGTAAACGAAACACACAGCTGCCATAGATCGTGGGACGTGCTGGCGTTTTTCTGGTTGCCTTAAAAAGATTCAAAAGAAACACTATGAACTCCCACAACCAAATTTTCTGATCCCCTATTGCGAATTTTGCTTTTGTACGTCTCAGTTTTTTGTCGTTTCCCTACTTCCACCAGTCCTCCAATCGCATCTTACTAATCCTTATTGCGGACATGTTCACTTTTCCCCTGCTCTCGCTGAACCCAAAGGCTTCAAGGAGGGCAGTTGTGCCTAAATCGACCGCTGCGCAGACGTCTTCACATTCTGATAAAACAAGCTCCATAGTTTCCCTAGCTTGACCGCAGCAAGCACTTGCTTCTTCTTCCTTCTTATATCTCGCTTTATAGGTGCGTGTTCTAAGGCATCCCGATTTCGCTTCGAAAAGTAATGAGCTTCCCTTTGAGTTATCATCAATTGTTTCTTTCCTGATTTCGTTTTTTTTTCTCTTTTACTGACTCATGGCGCGTTTCTTTTCGATTGCTGCCACCCATGACACTATTTCAGCCTCTCTGACTTTCCGCTTGACGTTCTTTGTTACGGTGTTGCTCACCCTACAAGCCGCATACTTGCTGGTAAGTTTTCTAGTTCTTTTCCTCCACTGTCAAACAATGTTTTCCTGTACAGATACCTCAACACTCTCCCAGCCCATTTAGTTTTTTCCAACTTGCTCAGTCGTTCTTCATAATCAATTTTACTACGAGCTTCCCTCACTTCAAAACTAGTCCACCCCATATAACCCTGCACAGCTTCATTTGTAGTCTTCCCGAGAGCGCCCAATGCGAGGCGACCCACTTGCCTTTGGTTCACATCGAGTCCTGATTGTACCCCTGATTTAAAGCAAACAACCTCATTTCCAAAAGTAAGTCCTGGAACAATTACACCTCTCCACATACCTCGGAGCACGTCGTACCTATTGTATCCCCATAGCGCTCTGTGCTTCATTATGGCTCTCTCTCTATCTCTTCTCCCAATCTTTCATGCCCCCATCCCGTTCCCATGTGTAGGGTAGCAAACCGGTAAAGCTAAACTGCTTAACCACCCTGCCTTTCCCTCTCCACTTTTCCTTCCTGCCTTCCTTATGGCTGCATTTTTCTTCACCTTCACTGTTATGTTTTTTCGTGGGTTTCCACATATCTATTGCCTTCGTTTATCGATATACCAAGGTATTCGTATTCTTCATACCTTTCTCGTGAAGTAGCGCACTGACACGGACGCAGTGAAGACACACAGGAAAAGACGACACTCGCTGCTTCGTTCTTTCGTGTGTGTCTTCACTCTGTCCGTGTAAGTGCGCTGCTTCACGAGCAAGGTATGACGATTATTCACCAACTAGCCCAACTTTCCACATTATTTATATTCTGCTACCCAAGATGTTTCCTGGCCCTGTATCGCCACTGTCTGTTCACTGTTTTCATTTAAAAGCAAAACACCTGAATTTCTAACACTAAATTTCAAACCTAGATTGTTGCCTTCCTGTCCACAGATATTAGCCAGACGTTGCAAATCAGTTTGCTTGTTAGCTAGCAACACAATGTCCTCCGCATAAAATGAACCTGGAAGCTTCTGCTGTGCTTGCTGCTGCTCTGCTCATACAAACCCACATGTTTGTATGAGAGTTTAAACACGATATTATTTCCTTCTAGCGCCTTCTCCATCCTCACCGTGTACGTCATAAACCGCAGCGGGGATAAAGGGCACCTCTGCCGGAATTCCTTGCTGATATGAACTTTCTCCTCGCTCCTCATTCTTTCCCATTCAACGCAAACGGTATTTTATAGGTAAATCTCTCTCAGAAGCTGTAGCCAATCGTTACCTAAGCCTTCCCCTTCCAGAATATCCCGCAAAATGTTGCGGTATACGTTGTCATAGGATCCTGTAATGTCTAAAAAGGCCGCATATAACGGTGTGCTTCCCACTTTTGATATTTCAATACATTGAGTAAGAACAAATGAGTTATCATCTAAAAGCCTACCTATTCTGAAGCCATCCTGAAGTTCTCCCAAAATGCCATTATTCTCTGCCCATTCTTGTAGTTTAATTTTATTGCCTGCATTGTTAGCTTGTATATTGCCGATGTAATGGTCACCGGTCTATACAAGTGAATTATATCTTGCTCTCCCTTACCTTTATAAATTAAATTCATTCTACTTTGTCGCGAGCTGTGTGGTATTCGTGTATCTTTTAAAGTTTTTTCACTGCTTTTACCAGAGCTTCCTTTTTGGTCCTAGTTCATTATTCAGCCTAACGGGAACCTCGTGTAGCCCTGTGGCTGTACGCTTCGGAATTTACTCTTCGGCTTTCTTCCAGTTGAAATTTAGCAGCACCACCTTCTTGTCCTCCTAGGCTTCTTTCATGCTCTTTTTTTCTTCAATTATAACCTCGTCATTGCCTTGGAATGACTCGGCTTTTATTTTTCGGTTGTAATTTATTGCCGCTTCTTCCAGTCTGTTTCCATTTTCATCTAGGATTTGTTGCATTGCTGTTGTCTTCCTGCCTAATAATTTTATGTGGTTCCAAAATATTCCAAGTGCGTCCTTCTTTTTCGTACACATTTCTGACAACCAACGTTCACTTTCACCTTTTATCTTTGCTTTCACAGTGTTTGAACCATAGACGTTTTCTCCCGGTAGATTTCCCCTTCCCTCGCCACTTCATCCTGCGGCAACTGCGCCTTCTTTGCCTGCCTCTCGGGACGCGTTCTTTCGTTCGGCGATCGCCTCTCGCGTCTCCGCGTTGCCAACCAGCTTTCCGGTTTCTTTCTTTTCGGAAAATAACGCCATCTTGTGGTGGTGTAAAGAACGCAGTGGCGGTGACGTCGCGCGCGTCCTAGGCTTTGGTTGGTTGGCTTATTCGGCAAAAAAAAAAAAAAAAACTGACGCGGAACCCGTACGGTCACTAAAACCCTGAGAAAAACCTTCGCTTCAGGACACTGATGCCGTGTGTATCCATATACGCAACAAAGCTAACCCTGCAATGCCCAAGTATATCTACACCTCAAGCAAAACTGTAATTTCACCATTATTTATGGTGATAAAAAGTAAATTTCTACAAGGAAACTGTGACATCTTAATTGAGGTATAACTTAATTGGCACAGTAACACAATAACTGTTCGCTGCTTTCTTGGTATATTACTAAATGATAAAAATCACAAACCTTGTTGCGTGCAGAATCACGTGCCTAAATCAGAATTTTCATCAACCTCAGCGTAGCTTACGATGTACGTTGGACATTAGAAGGCTAAAATCACCTACCTTGCGGCTCCCTTATTTGTAACGCAATAATATCAAGCCCTATAGACGACATATCGCACAGTAATAATGCAGCGCCTCTGTTTGTTGTTCATATAAGGTACTGAGGCGAAGAAGAAAATGCAAAAGAAATATGCCATTTCATGTGCCAAATGGAAACGACAGTTCTTGAATGTTCCTGGAATATATGTGTCATCTTGACTTTACTGATGAATTTCCATACAATATCATAGTCTGAATAACAGGTGGAGATTTGAGAGGAAGGCAATTGATTGAAGGCAATCAAACAAGAACTAGAGGGCTTGATGTTGCTATGGTGAAGGCTGCCAGGGAATTAATACGCGCCGTAGTGTCACTGGGCCTTGACAGATTGTTCTTGACAAACCCACAAAATATTGAGTCTTACCACCGTAATAAAAATTTTAATTATTCTAGTACATAACAGAAAAAACGTTTCTTGTCAAACCAGACGGTGAAATGAAATTAGGCGCCATTAAATGCATTTTAGAAACTGGTATATCATTCTTGCAACGAGCTCCTGTTCAGACAGAGACTGCGCAAAATCTTTGTTAGTGAGTCAGTTTTCAAAGCCCAGTGCTTTTGATGTCGGAGATACGCTTCCGTTAGAAACTTGAGAATGAATGTTCTACAGTATACAATTTCAGGACAGGTCTGTTAGTCTTGCGGCACTATGATAAATAAATGCCCAAATTGATTACACAGAAGTGCATCTGTATCAGTCCGTCGATCACTGCGAAAATTTCAAATGTTAGAGCCATAACATTACGTTGTTTGGATATGTGTAGCATTGGAGCACAGGATGTTGCCAGCAGTGGGCGCGTACAACATTATCGGCGAAGAGTAAGAAAATACCGCCCTGTTGTGTGAGTGACAGCCCAGCTCATCGGCGACCTGTGCTTGATGTCGTTGTTTGCTCGAACAACAACTGCCAGCGTGCGTGGAGCGGTGGTGGGACGTCTTCGGGGCCGCCAGCCAAGGTTATAGTGACCGCTCACACAGTATTTTGTGTATGTCTCCAAAATGCGTACGCTGATCTGGAAAGATTCCCTTGGCATTCCATTGTTCTTTTTCGACAGTGAATCTGTATGGTAGGTCACAGGTACAAACGTTTCGTACGAGTTTGGTGCCCTTTGACCCTTTCGCGACCTTTGATTCTAATTATTCAATTCAGTTTATTTTAGCATCAGAAGAGGCACTACAACAGTTTCAACCGTGATACTATTGGGTGAAAGCAAAAAGCCATTATAGGCTCGTGAAGAAAAGGCTCTCACCCCGTTTAACACACAGCAACAGTAACAGTGCAGCTCGTCAAATCATGAATCTTATACAATGCCATACATGTTGGCGGTTCTCAAATTGAGTGCATTTTAAACACACGTACATTGTACACGCAAAAGAAGGAAAAGAAAGCTGTTGGTAGAAAATAACGATATTATGGATTTATTGTGCAACCGTGTTAAGTTTTAGCGGAAGTAAATAGCTGATCGTTTGGCGACCATACTTGGCACGTGAACAAGCATCAGCGGCTTGCGTGCTCTATGGGCAGTTTATGGTGTTAGATGTGCTAGCTCAATCTGAATAGAATACTTATTTATTTCGACAAGTACGATATCGCTTCAATAAAATGGAAATATAAATTTCAAGCATTAGTGTTAAATTAACGGCATCGAAAATGGGTTTACGGTGTGAATCGCGTGGAGCACCTGCAATTATACGCACATCCTATTTATTTAGTCTATATACTCTAAGTTCTTTTCATCTCTGGTGCCTCATACCAGATAACATTAGCTTAGTGTCGATTAAAAGAGAGAATCATATAGTGAGAGTTTAATTCTTTGCAGCAAGGCAAAGCTCAAACTCGATAAGACACCTACGGTACGAGAAATTCAGAGGGAGCAAGCTCAGCCTGTTTATTCCACAGAATGTTTTTGTGAAAAATTAGTCCCAAAGTTCTGAGTACAGGTGAAAACCTCATGTGTAATTATGTTAATCTAGATTACCATGAATAAAGAATAAAGAGAAAAAAATTCTCTTTATTACCATAATTAAAAGTAATTTAGCGTAACCATGTTAATTGGGAGTTCGCATTGAAGCAATATTGTGAATTTATACCAACTCGTGCAGCTTGCGTTTTTGTTCCGACTCAATTAAAGTATAAAATTAGGATTAGTGGACAAGTTATGTTTTCCCTGGCCTTTTTCTTTACTTTTGTGTCTCGCATTAACATCACATTGAGTGATAACATATTCGAAATAAAAGATAAAATTCACAAAGTAAGAACTATTGCTTGTTGGCGAGTTTAGGGAACATCAAGCTGGAATATGCACGTGTTCAATGTGTTACAGTGAAGAACAAAGAATTTGCTTGAACAAATCGTGCGAAATCTCCAGGGTATGTATTTTCACTATATTATCTGCAGATACTGCAAACGGTAGTACGCCTACTCTAAGGGCATCACGATCGCTCTCTATATACTGTAAGAAGTTTAATCAAGTTATGGTATAAGTAAAAAAAAATGGCTGTGGCTTAGCTAAGGTTAAGCCCAGGATGCGAAGCATACTAGCCTTTATTTTAGTTGTTGAACCACTGTTTATCCTGGTGAACTGCTGTTGCTTGGCTATATTTGGTTCGCCTAGACGAAGAAACAACTCATGCGTTACTCTGCTTCGCCTTCAAGAGTGGAACGCGACAGCGTTCCCGTCGACCCGCCAAGGGGTGTAAGAAAATGGGCTACGGCGCAGCGACTACGCGCCCCGCATTGGACGCGGTGAGCGTCGAGCAACGCAGCATTCGGCGCGGCAACGAAATGTGCGCCTGAGCAAGCGACGCACGCCTAGAAACAGCTCGTTTCTAAGGCAACACCGCATTCACTAGAGGCGCTTTTGTACCGCTTTGAAGCATTCGTACTCGTGGCTCAGTGGTAGCGTCTCCGTCTGACACACCGGAGAGCCTGGTTCGATTCCCACCCAGCCCATCTTGCAAGAGCCAAAGCCACCTAGAAACAAGCTCAGCTGCTTATATACCGCCGCGACGCAGCGAGCGACGGCGCGAGTTTGGAGCCCCGTTTCTCCTATGTCGTGGTGTCACGTGGTATGGCATGGGGTCAAAGGTAATTGAAGGCGACACCGCCGCGCCTGAGGAGCTGGGTTGAGCTCTCGTAATATGCTTCGCATAAAAGAAAAAGAATCACCGTCCTTCCACTACTCTGAAGGGGGCTGCAAGCGAAGCTTGGCTGTTCGTTGTCGTAACGCTTCGGCCTCGCGCTGCCTCGCGGCGAGGTCGGCGACGAGCCCTTTCTCGAGCGAGCTCCCGGCGCCGTTCATGAAACGCCGCCTGTTCTTCCGTGGAACGCACGACGCGCGGCCCGCACCAGCTTTTGAACGCAGCCTGCTCTTTGGCAGAATGAATATCTTATTTTGCTTTAGCGCAAGCTTGACACGGACAACAGACGGCACATCTGACACACACAGCGCTACTTTCAACAACGGATTTATTTCTCGTTCTCGCCGCTATATATACACCCTGGACCCGTCACACAGCACGTGTAACATTTTTGGAAAAATAAACAAAAAAAAAAATATAAACTGGGAACTACACGTGGGCAGTTTCTTGACTCATATTCACAGATATGTACACGTTTAACGCGAACAAAGATAATTCAGCTCTTCTGAAGATAATGAAATGGAAGCTTTACTGGCGCATGCGTCGCCGAATGTTGATACGTGTCTGGCTTCTATTTCAAGCGCGTCATTTCACACCTGCTTCTACTCATGATGACTGTTTCTTTAAATATTGGTTTGCACTTGCATCTCTGGCAATGGATACCCGCCGTGGTTGCTCGGTGGCTATGGTGTTAGGCTGCTGAGCACGAGGACGCGGGATCGAATCCCGGCCACGGCGGCCGCATTTCGATGGGGGCGAAATGCGAAAACACCCGTGTACTTAGATTTAGGTGCACGTTAAAGAACCCCAGGTGGTCAAAATTTCCGGAGTCCTCCACTACGGCGTGCCTCATAATTAGAAACTGGTTTTGGCACGTAAAACCCCATGATTTAATCTCTGGCAATGGAAGGCAAGAAAGCTGTCAGCGATCACGTTGTTAACTTTGTTACTGTGTTCTCGTAGCCTGTCATTTATGCATCTGCCTGTTTGACCGGTGTAGGATTGTCCACACCCGAGAGGAATACGGTATACCACACCGGCGATGCCATCAACGAATTTGTGTTTATGCTCTTTTTCGCATGCGCGACGTGGGTTTCCTTCCGGCCTTGTGTTTTTACAGAGGTTGACCAATTTATTAGGTGCCGAAAACACAACGTTAATGCCGCTCCTTCCAGCAATCTTCTTTATTCTATGGGAGCATCCGTGTATGTAGGGGTGGACGGCAACCTTTCCTTCGTTCATGTCAGTGCTCGACACGTGCACCTGCTCCGAACTGCTTTGCTGCGCCTTCTTAAGCAGTCCTTCTGCGACTCACACAAGCACGTGGCTAGGGTAACCAGCGCAGCTTAAACGCGAGGCTTGCCGTTCGAAGCTATCGTACATTAGGCGTTGGCATGATTTTTTCAGTGCTTCGCTGAAACACATCTTCGCGATTCCCCTCTTCACAAGCTTTGTATACGCGGAATGAAGTGGTAAAAGTGGCTTACTTGCCCTAGGTTCGTAACACCAGCAGGTTTCGTTATCGGTGAGCACAAACTTAATGTCAAGGAATCTAATCCTCGCGTCACATGGCATTTCAAAGGTCACTTCTTGTGGATTTAGACAGCACGAATAGTGGTAAAAACAGGAGCGCATTCATTAGCAAAACAAGCAGATGAACAGCCAATTAGAACTAAAAAGTCGTCAACATATCTAAAAACTTTTACAACCTGAGATTCGTGAAGGTGCTGTGACAGGTCTCTGTCAAGTTTGGCTAAAAACAGATTAGGTAGCACTGGTGCTAGGCAAGAAACCTATACACACTCCTTGTTTCTGCAGATCCAC
This sequence comes from Dermacentor albipictus, assembly GCF_038994185.2. Classification (NCBI taxonomy): domain Eukaryota; kingdom Metazoa; phylum Arthropoda; class Arachnida; order Ixodida; family Ixodidae; genus Dermacentor; species Dermacentor albipictus. The sequence goes on along the minus strand of NC_091822.1, from coordinate 6,601,027 downwards.
GGTACCTTTGTTCTCGACAAACGTAGATGACAAATAAAACCTAAGTAATTCTAAAAAATTGTCAATGGATGTACCAGCTTCCGTGCTAAACCTAACGGCACCATATGTATCTATGCAACTGTCAATACAGGTCAGGCACGTACCCAGGGCGTGGCCCGGGGGGGGGCCGCCCCCCCCTCCAAAATCAAGTGGCATATTCCCCCCCCCCCCACGCCACCACTCCTCACACGTTCCTAAAGCGCCGCCGGATTAATGTTAAGACTTGGCAGCTGTTCATCGGTCAGCCTTATGCTGCCTTTTTCACTCATTTTAGATGGCGGTAGTTATCGGCATCTCTTGTAATGTGAAGGACGGGTTTCTCATAGATTCCGCACCCGCGCCTCGAGATGCGTTCAGTTGTCACCATCTATTCAACCGTCACGCGCACAGCTGTTGCTTTTGTTAGTTCAACCTTCTTTGTTTAGGCTGATCCTGGGACCAGGAGAGGGATGCGGCTGTTACATCGCTGGTCTGTACTCTCATGGAACGAGTTGCGGCCGGAGAAAACGCTAATTGCGTTTAACTTTTCCCTCTGCTTCATTATTTCCTTGAGTTACGGCTCGCCGCGACGCTGGCAGATGCCCGGTACCATGTACACGTGATATGGGTTAGATAAGGTGGGAAATAAAATGATGCGAAAGAGCGTCCATCATGAAACCCTGCAATAACCCTTAAACCCATTAGCAAGGTGACTGTCGCCCGTTACCTCGTCGGTTTTTCCTTAATTGTATAGCAGTTTTCGTGCAAAATTGGAAACTGGAAACAAGAATCGCAAGGAGTTGAGAAACTAAGCGATCTAGTAAGGGAGAGAGCTAACGCAACAACCAAAGTGCAAAGAAGAGCGAATAATAAATATGTTAACCGTTGTTTATGAGAATATTTATGGATCAACATCTTTTTATTTAAAAAGGAAGTAGAGAAAACGCCACCGGAAGTGGAGAATAATTACTTGCTTTGAATAACGCTTCTACAGTTCGCAGATCGCAGA